>NW_026695199.1:3000000-3275000 GCF_021218885.2 Marmota monax | reverse complement strand
ATAGATTTATGTGAGAAATTATATGTTATAGTGACATTTATGCATGGGGGAATTTGCAAAGTTCTTTTGACATATCCCTTGTGAATGTTATAAGTCTATGGCATATGTTAGCTTAAACAGATTGCGGTTTGGCCTCCCTATGTTGAGTATGAGCTCAAAAGGTACTGGTTTTTTAATAGGAGTCCAGGAAGCCAATAACTTGGCAAACTCAAGAGTATTTTCCAGACACTAAACTGGAAATCAGATTGTCAGTGGAATTCAACTGTATTCAGGTATTTCTTTTTAAAATCTAAAAGGAGTTTTGCAACATGAAATGTTGGAAACCAAGGCATTAAGAAGAAATAATCCTATATGTGAGCTGGTTTAGATTACATTTGTATAATGAGCAGGTACAAAGTGAAGATTAAACTTTTATGAAGACTAACTTTGTGCCAGGCATTGTGCTTGATAACTGTTATGTATTATCTTATTGAATTCTTTTTTTTTCTCAGAAATAATCACATTATCTTATTGTAGTGAAAAAATTTAATGTGTTGTCCACCCACTTAACATACTTTTAAGTGCATAATATAGTATTGTTAATTCTATGGAACATCTCTAGAACTTATCCATCTTGCTAACTGAAACTTTATATTCATTGAATAGCAAAATACCCAATTCTTAAGACTATTTTAAAGAAGGGTTAAAATGGATTTTGTATGTCTGTGTATATATATACACACACATACACATATGTATGGATATATATATATATATAATGTATATGCTTTATATTGTGAAAATACATACAAATATATGAATATATATGTATATATTATATAATATATGAATATTATATAGTAAATACTATGTAGAAATATGTTTTTAAAAATTTTATATATATAAAATATGTGTGTGTATATATAAATCAAACTTGCTGGGAGACTAATCTCAATGTAGAAGCTCTTTTCTTTTTTCCTTTGGTACCAGGAATTGAACCCACGGGTGCTTAATTACTGAGTCACATTCCCATCCCTTTTTTATTTTTTGAAGAAGGGTCTTACTAAGTTGCTTAGGGCCTAGCTAAATTGCTGAGGCTGGCTTTGAACTTGCCATCCTCCTGCCTCAGCCTCCTCTTGTGCCACTAGGATTACAAGTAGGTGCCATTGTGCCTGGCCGATGTAGAATTTTAATTAATTAAATTATAATTTATTAAATCTTCATTTGTGAGTTGTAGAGACAAATTTCTGGTATATTTAATATTCTGTTTAGTCTATTTCTACTCTGAAGTCAACACCAGAATTTTGTATCTTAATATTTGAAGGTCATAAAATTTCATATATAAAATGGTAGACTGAACTAATTTTAAAAATTATCTACTCTTATTATTAGGGGTACAGTATAATTCCCTATCTTGACTGTGGGTGTAGTCAAATAACTCATTTGGGCAATGAATTGCTAGTAGATTTGACACAGCAAAGCCTGTGAGTGTGATTAAACACAGTTCTCTTAAACTTAATATGAGAACAAAACAGGCCCCACCTACAGGTCCAAGAGAGAGATTACTTAGAACAGAGTGGACTCATCACTGTCCAGTCTAGAGTATCATTCAGGACCCTCCAGGCATTGTAAACAGTAGGATCTCTAAGCCCAGCCTGTATAAGCACCAGTCTACTCAGAGACTTGTGCAAATAAAGGGTATTTTTTTTTAAAACTCGACTCAAAGTGGATCAAGGACCTAGGAATTAAACCAGAGACCCTGTACCTAATAGAAGAAAAAGTAGGCCCAAATCTCCAACATGTCAGATTAGTCCCTGACTTCCTTAATAAGACTCCTACTAGAGAAAGAATTAAAATCAAGAATCAATAAATGGGATGGATTCAAACTAAAATTTCTTCTCAGCAAAAGAAATAATCAGTGAAGTGAATAGAGAGCCTACAGATTGGGAGCAAATTTTTACCACATGTGCATCAGATATATCTTTAATATATGTAAAGTACTCAAAAATCTTAACACCAGAAGAACAAATAACCCAATCAATAAATAGGCCAAGGAACTGAACAAACATTTCTCAGAAGATGATATACAATCAATTAACAAATATATGAAAAAATGTTTTCAACGTCTCTAGTAATTAGAGAAATGCAAATCAAAACCACTCTAAGATTTCATCTCACTCCAGTCAGAATAACAGCTATTAAGAATACAAACGACAATAAGTGTTGGCAAGGATGTGGGGAAAAAGGCACACTCACTTTGCTGGTGGGACCGCATATTGGTGCAGCCAATATGGAAAGCAGTATGGAGATTCCTTAGAAAACGTGGAATGGAACCACTATTTGACCCAGCTATCCCACTCCTCAGTTTATACCCCAAAGGGGTGTGTTTTAAAGCCATTGTGTTTAGAGGAGGTTTACAAGGCCACAACCATGTGGCAGTAGCTAATGGAGGTATATACAACTAGGGAGCAAAAGTAAATTCATCATCCTCTCCCCCTTTAATCCCTTCGTTATAGACTGAATTTTGTAATTTCCGTCTCGTATGTTGAATTCATATGTTGAATATAAGTGTATCTGGAAATAAGGTTTTTAGGAGATAATTAAGTTGAAATGAGATCACAAGGGTGGACCTAAAAAGCTGACAAGATTTCTAAGAAGAGGAAGAGGCAGTGATATTTCTGTCTCCATATGCACATGGAGGAAAGACCATGTGAGGACACAAAGAAAAGACGGTGGTTATCTGCAAGCCAGAAAGAGGGCTCTCACAAGATTTTGGACTTGTAGACTCCAGAACTGTGAGAAAATTAATTTCTTTTTTTAAGCCTACCCCAGCATGTGACATTTTATTATGTGAGTTAATAAAATTAGTATTCCATTTATAAACTTTTAGTTCTAGTTAATTTGGCCTGAACAGTATCCTCAAACTTAATAGTTGATAGCAAGAATCCTCTTTGGTGATGAAATCAAATACCTGGATTTAATACATGCTTGGGAAGAAGTAAGGGAATTGGTAAGTGGAAAGGAGAAAAGATATTTTATTCCTGATTTATCTTCAGAGAGACCAGTATCCCTTTATTATAGACTTAAGAGACTAAGGTATCAGATTCATAAGATTCCAAAGTCCTTGAAATTTACACCAAAAACATTTCAATATTTATTTGTCACCTAACTTATGTCAAACATAGGTTACATTCTAAACATTGCTTGGAGGTCAGGGGTGGGCAAAGAATAAATAAAAAAATGTATAATTTGCTAAATACTATATATATATATATATATATATATATATATATATAGTATATATATAGTGTGTGTATACACACACACACGCACACACACACACATACACACATCCATACATATATAGAAAGAGAAAAAGGGAGAGGGAGATAAGAAGAGAGAGATATATCTACCAAGACTTTCATCTAATGCATCTTTTCTAAATAAGGGAGGAATTCATTAGAGGTAACTTTCTCTCTTCATCCCATTCCCCTATATGGGAAAACTGAGAGGAGACAGCTTCCCATGAGTCAAGAAGGCAACTTTCCCCAGAAACTGACCATGTTGACACCCTGATCTTGGGTTTGAGTTTCCAAAGCTATGAGAAAATAAATTTCTATTGTTTGAACTACCCAATCTGTAGTATATTGCTATGGCAGCCTAAGGCATATAGCTTCTTTCATCCATCTCAGTCTTATTGCATCAAGCATGCTCAGCTGAAGATATTTTTATCCACCTACAGCTGGTGGGGTTTTTTTTTTTTTGGATTTGTTTTGTTTTTACATTTAGAAGATTGTATTTATTCTCCTTGGGCTTTGTTTTCCTCTAACACTCCAGTGGCAGAACTGAACTAATATTTCTTTATTTTCCCCCTTTTTTGTGCTTCTTTTTTACTTCCTTTCTGATCCTCTGTCAACTGCCTTTCTCCTTGGGTGCTGTCTTTGAAATGGCAGCACCCTAGTCACCCTGCCTGTCC
The DNA here is from genome assembly GCF_021218885.2 of Marmota monax. Taxonomy (NCBI): domain Eukaryota; kingdom Metazoa; phylum Chordata; class Mammalia; order Rodentia; family Sciuridae; genus Marmota; species Marmota monax. The sequence continues at coordinate 3,271,045 of NW_026695199.1, read as the reverse complement.
TATTGGTTGTACTTAACACTCTGGATGCAATGTTAGCATTAGAAAGTCTTTGTGTCACACTTCTCTGTTTCCCCTTCATTCTTGCATTTAATCTCCCTTACAGATTTAAACCCTAGAGTAGAATGAATGACTCCCACTAGAAAAGAACTCAGTGTATCTCTGGTTCTTTCTGATCCTTCAGGTGTCAGCTTACATGTCACTTCCACAAACACACCTTCCCTGCTCATCCTAACTGAGCATTTGGTGGAGATCCCTCCTACTTTACTTCATTAGTCTGTTGCATTATCTTCAAAGTCTTTTGTGGTGATGATTTACTTTTGGCTTGTTTATTGTTCGTGGGAACAAGAACCTTTCTTATTTTGCTACCAATATACTCCTTGGAGGAAAATAACTTCAAGTACATTCAGAGTACCCAACAAATACTTGGAATAAATGAATCCATGGGAATATTCTTCTTCTAAGAAATAACAGAATGATTCCCTGGTGGGCTTTTGTAGCTGCTAATTTCTAAAATGTTCTCTTTCTTAGACATTTGTATGTTAAATACATAAAGACCTAGGCTCAAATTTAAACTTACTTTATTATACCCAGAAATTTCACCTTCACATTGTTTAGCCTCTATTGCCTCATGTTTAAACATTCTACTGGAATATTACAATGTGTGAAAAATTATTATTTTAGAGAATATTTTAGAGAATGAATTTCTTGTATTTCCTGTATTTTTAAGATTTTGGTAATGGGGAGATGTGGGGTAACTCAGTGGTAGAGTGCTAGCTTAGTATTCTTTTGGTTTTAACCCCAGAACTGCACAAACACATAAGAGATATTTTTTCTTATTATGGAATTAAATTGGATAAAATCATTAATAATTTGCTCATTTTTTAAAAAATACCAGTAACAGCCCTTCCCTGGACATCCTGAGACAACATAGTAGAAAGGAACATAAATTAGTTTCCAAAATTAAGTTGCCAAAAGTAAGTGCTGAAAAGTAAGGTAACTGAAATAATGTTTACTACCAATGACATATATGCCATTTTATGACTCTAAGAAATTTTAAAGCCTGTTTTAAAATTTTTTCTTCAAAATGCCCTATGACATGGATGAAGAAAGATGCTGTCCATTGTTACCAGAATGAGATGAAGACACTCAAGTTAGCAACTATTAAGTTTTTAACTTCTCATCCAGGACATTTTCATTCCGGTCACCAAGTATTAGATTTTTGACGTGTAGCATGATTTAACTTATATAGATGTTGATCATTTTCCTAACTTCCAAATACATTTATCAGAAGTCTTTAACATTTGCAAAGGTAGAGTGGAAGCTTCGTAAACTAGGAATCAGAAGAGTGAGATATTCTCCTAGTTCTGTTACTGATTATTCTGTTATTATTGAGAAAAGAAAATTTCATTATTTGATAGCTTCTAAAACATTATGTATGATCCTCTAGATTATATTACATTTTTTCCTAATTCTTTAACAGAATCACTTGATAACTGCACTATTAGAAATAATTCTCAGATAGCAAAAGCTTGAAAAACAAGGCCGTTTGTTATTATCTTCTTTGAAATTTATAACAAACTTTGACATATTAAAGCATTCTAGAAGTTCTGGAATTTAGGAAATAAAGAGAAAAAAGGAAATAGAATTTTTGAAGTTAGTTTATTTAACCAAATGATTCCCACGATTATTTGGTCTGTCGTGGAGTCTCTTTGGGAGAAACACAGTAAAAAAGTTATTCTCTATACAAATCAAATTAGGAATTTGGGTATCTTCTGATTTGAACATCTATAAATTTTTTTTTTACAGTTTATCATTGAATAAGCTAGTTGGATCTATTCTAGACTACAGATTGGTTCGTTAAAAAATACTTGTATAGATTTCCATAAAAAGATAACATGCCTTTTGAAATATACATTGAGTTCAGTATCAAATAACCAAGGCCATATTAAATTCTAACATGTTTTTAGATTGTGAGAGTGATTTTTTATTCTACAGAGGGATGTGCCCTTGGCCTAGCTTCAGGCCACGACTAGAACCTTTTCTCCTTGACCTGTCATAAAACCCTCTCTTTCTCTCTTCACTATTCAAATTTCAAGCAACTGTGGAGCTTCAATCAATTGGCAGATTGTAAAATATTGTTGCCCTAGAGCAAGTCACAGGTTCCCATTGTGGTTTTCCCATTAGTGACTGAAAAAAGGAGAATCTTTTAATGTGGGTATGTGCTGAACGTTTGAAGCATTTATGAAACACGATGAACATTATTCTTTTTGCTACTCTAACTGTAAGCACTACTTACTGACAACCAAGACAAGGAGAAAGTTAAAAAAAGAAAAAGAAAAAAAAGCGAGAAGTGAAAGAAAGAAAGAAAGAAGAGGAAATTTATTTCATTGCACACAATCCTTCAGCAATTTATGACTGGGCTTTGGAGGTTTACAGAATTGGAATTGTTGGCATCTGTTCTCAGTTCTCTCACTTATATTGTTGCCAATAGGAAAAACATTTTGAGACCATACAAGCATATGCTATTTCCATCTCTAGGAAGCATATGCCTATCTGAATATTGGGTTAGATAGGCCTTATTAGTGTTGTTATTCTAAATTGTTCCTCACATATGCTTTGTATACCTTCAAAGGAAAATTAGAAATTATAATATGTTGATTTGTTTTCTTAGTATATAGTTTGGAAAAAAATAGCCTTGACTTTTTACCTTTAAAGGGGGAAGATTAGTATGAAAAATATTTCCACTATGAAAATACTGTTCTATATTGTAATATTTAGTAAAAAATACTGTATTAAATAGAATTATGACCTTATAAAATTGCAATATTGATAAAAGCATAATTCCATTGTATATTTATTTTAAGGTAGGTCCTATATTAAGTGATTTCAAGAAGCATTGTTTTATTATATCTGCACAAAAACAACTTAGGCACATGTGTTTGTTCGGCATCTCAAGGCAAGAAGTGGAGTCAGACTCAAAAGTGAGTCATAACCACTACCCATGCTCCTTTTATGTTTTAATTATAAAGCACAGACATTTTTTAAACACTTTTTAGTTGTAGTTGGACACGATACCTTTATTTTATTTATTTATTTTTATGTGGTGCTGAGGATCCAACCCAGTGCGTCGCAAATGCTAGGCGAGCGCTCTACCGCTAAGCCCCAGCCCCAGCCTATAAGCATTTGTATTATAAGACCAAACTTTTAGTTACCAACAGAAGGTAGGCATGTGTTTTATATGATTTCCTAGATCACAAATTCAACATCTCACCATTTGGAGCTATTGATGTTAATGTTCATGATTTTGGTCCATTGGTGTGACCAAGTTCAGCTGTCTGGGAGGAAATTACTGCTTGTCCAGGTATCTGTTTCCTATAAATGGAAGGTCTCAAGTTAAATACCCAAAATGATAATTTCCTGGGGAGTGTGTTTCTCCTTAGAACAAGATTTTTCATTCCTGGAAGCTTTGGGGATAACATCTTTACCTCCATCTTTACCTTCTAAGGAGACACTTTTTCCCATAGTTCAGGTAAAACATTAAATAATCAGGCTTCAGACAAACCAGAGCATCCTTAGGGCACAGGAAAGAGAAAGACTTTTGGTTTAGTTAAACTGAAAAATGACAAATAGGTCATATTTTTTTTTTTTTAAAAAAAAGGTCTTTAAAGGAAATTAGTTGTCTATAAACTTCTGATCTCATCAATACTTTAAAAATTATCATTTTCAGTTCATCATATTACATATTTGTATTTCTGAGTCTGCTGCATTTATATAGATTATTTGTAGACTGGAGGAGGCAAAGAAAATCAGAGGATCTGGATCTAACTGGAGGCTCTGTCTTTCTTGTGGCATTGTACATAGTTTAGAGACCTATTGTGACTTTGCTTCTGAATATAATATTTATGCTAATTCCCTTCATTTAAAAGAGGCATGGGATTAGTGAATAAAATGATGCCAATATGTAAATGAATAAAAATACAAACACTAGCTACAATTTATTGATCTCTAATTACTTTCTAGTTAGGATATTTGATGTTTTCAATCAGTATTTTGCTAACTGTCTATTATGTCTTCATGAAGTATGTGCTGATTATGCTATATTGCTGAAAAAAACTAAGGTTTCTAGAGAACTAAAGCATGCTCCAGGAATATGCTATTACCATTTCTAGGAAACACATGCCTATCTGAATATTGGGTTACATAGGCCTTCTTAGTGTTGTTATTCTAAATTGTTCCACACATTTGCTTTGTATACCTTCAAAGGTCAGTTCTAGTGTCTTGAAGCAGCACCCTCTGAGAGCACATGCATTAGGTAAAGGTACCATGTGAGTTTCGTGAAGGACTCAGTTGCTTTCTAGTCAAGAATTTCCCTAATCTTTGAAATAGGACAGAAGAAGTTAACAAGATTTTTTCATATTCACAAAAGAATGTCTGTAGAGATTTTTAAAAATCAAAACACACAAAAGTAGCTGCATCGGTCCCCCCACACACATATAAGTATTTTAAATCTTTTATTTTTCTTGCATTAACTGTATCGCTTTGTGTGATATAAAATCTTCCCTCTGATAGTAAAACTAGATTTTTCATTCCTGGAAACTTTGGGGATAACATCTTTACCTCCAGAACTTTGAAACCTCATGCTGTATGCCTTGGTAAAAGTAGGCTTTCATTAGTTATGGTAATAACTAATCTGAAAATGTATTCTTTAAGTTTAGAGAAATTTTATTTCTTAAAATTCTGCATTTATTTGTCATATTTGTTCTGGCATTACTGTTAGCAATGAAATTTTCTAGATTTATTGTCTAATTATTTTTTTCTTTTGTACTAGTTTCTGAAAGATTTCTCAAGTTTGTTTTCCAAAACTCCAGCACAAGATTTAACTACCATATTTTACTTTCCAAAAAAATCTCCTTTTTTCTTTGATTGTATTTTTATAGTAATTTGTTCTTTTTTTCACATAGCAATATCTTTTTCTAAGAACATTAATTATATGAACACATTTTGAAGTTGGCTCTTATTTCCTGCATTACTTCTATTTTTCACATTAACTTATTTTTCTGGTTTGTGTTTTAAGTTATAAAATTTATGTCAAGGTCTTTCCTCAGATGTTTGGTGATTCTTGAATATATATTCATTTTAAGATTGAAGCACTGAATATTGGAGACTAGTATTTGAATAGAATTTGTTTACTATTAGACTTCCATGGGGAATGATCTGGCAGAGCTTAGTTGTTTTGGGGCATATCCAATTTTCACTTTTTGTACATATTCTTTTTTTTCTTGTGTCACTTTCATCTATTTTTAAAATTTGTTTTAATTAGTTACACATGACAGTAGAATGCATTTGTGCACTTTGATATATCATACATAGATAGGATATAATTTCTCATTTTTCTGAGTGTACATGTTGTAGAATCATATTGGTCATGCAGTCACACATATATATATATATATAAAGTAATAATGTCTGTTTCATTCTACTATCTTTTCTATCCCCGCACCCCCTTCTCTCTCCTCCCCTCCTTTCACTTCCCTCTACCTAATCTAAGATAACACTATTCTTTTCTAGTGCCCCCTGCATTATTGTGAATTAGCATCCACATATTAGAGAAAATATTCAGCCTTTGGTTTTTTTGGGATTGGCTTATTTTGCTTAGCACTATGATCTCCAACTCCATCCGTTTACTGGCAAATGCCATAATTTCACTCTTCTTTAAAGCTGAATAATATTCCATTGAGTGTATATATATATATATATATATATATATATATATATATATATATATCACATTTCTTTTGTCCATTCATCTATTGAAGGACACCTAAGTTGATTCCATAGTTTAGCTATTGTGAATTGAGCTGCTATAAACATTGATGTGGCTGCATTACTGTAGTATGCTGATTTTAAGTCCTTTGGGTATAAACCGAGGAGTGGGATAGCTGGGTCAAATGGTGGTTCCATTCCAAGTTTTCAAGGGAATCTCTGTACTGCTTTCCATCTTGGTTGCACCAATTTGCAATCCCACCAGCAATGTATGAGTTTGTATATATTCTTTTTGGTCAGATACTGTCTCCAATGAGCATTCTCCTTTTATAGGCCTGGTCAATATAATCTGGTTGTCAGCAATCTGGATTGTTAGAAATCACAATTTTTTTATGTATGAAAAGTTCTTATTTCAATACTGAATTGTGATCCTATTCTCAGCTGTTGGTGATGTCTCTGTCCTTGTGTCCAGAGTTCAACTTTTTCAATTCCTCCAAATATACATAAATTGAGTTTTATGGATGATTAGGATTGGAAAGAAAATTGGAAGGTCTAATTGCTCCTTTAAACTGACCATTCATATACTTCTAATTTTAGTCTTAATGTGGTCTCCACATTCTAAAAATATCTGGTGCTTCCAGTTCCTATATCCCTCTCAGATATTTCTGTATAAATCGGTTGCTTCTTGTTTCTGTGATCTCCTATAAGGGTTTCAGTTTTTCCTTTTTCAGGTTTCTTTGTTTTAATAATTAGTAACATCTTATCTGCTTGGTTCTCATCTTCCAAAAACTCCTTCACATCTTTTAACTGTTGTATATTTACTTCTGCTCCTTTGTCCTCCTGGAGTACTTTCTTTTACTACCTCTGTTTCTCCCCCTCTTCCTTACGTTTTTCTTCTTTTGTTTTTTAAACTAACACTTTAGTATGGTTATATAAGCAGCAGAATGATGCACATACTTAATATACAATATTTACTACACATTTTTATTCAGGTTTTTTTAATGTGTACAACTTCACAACTTTAGTTCCAAGAGAACATGTTGTGCTGATGACAAAGTGTTGACAAATATAATTAATTTGGACTTGTTCTTACTTTTATGACTTTCAGAATCACAGAAGAAAAAACATTAATCCATTTTATTAATGTAAATAAATATTTTACTGAAAAATGCCAAAGTTTAATTTGTCTCTAATTTCAAAGGCAGAATATTTATGTTAAATTACTTAAGCTTTTGGAGAAGGCTTGCCTGTGCTGAAAATGAATTTGACTAGTCTGAATCCAAGATTTGTACCAACATTTCTGAGACGTTCAGATTCTATAAATGAGTCTCAGTAGGGGTGTGAGACTAACAAATTTGAGCCAACTAGTTTGTTTGCAAAAAGACTATGAGTTAAAATAATTTTGGATAGTTATAATGCCAGCTGAATTAAGTTGTCATTGTCTTGGATCCTAAATTATGAAGAATCTATAATAAGAAATTCCAAAACATGACTTGAGTTTCCCAAGTACTATTATTAAAGATGGAAAGGAAAACACTGTTTTTGGAGGCCTCTATGGCACCAGATTATGACATAGTATTCACTGGGAAGTGACTGTTCATTTAGAGTACACACTCAGTAAAAAATGGGTGGAGTCCAAAGCAAATAAGGGCGTCAGCGACATAGGCAGGCAAAGCAAACTTGCTTCCATCTTTTCAAACTCTGCATACAAGTACTATTGGGCTTGTAAGTTGAAAAATGCTTCAAAAAAGTAGATATGAACGAATGCAAATCCTCCACATTTTGAAAGGGATTCTCTTCCCTTTATTTGGCTTTTTTCTTCCTATTTTAGATGGGAACTAGCATATATAATTCTCAGTGTTTTCTAAAAATGAAAGAGGCTATGTTGTCTTGGGATTCTTTTTAATGCTGTCCACACATGCAGTTTCCAATATGATCAGAGAGAACAACATGGAAATGAGTAAAGAAGACTTCATTGGACTATAATTGTTTTTCAGTGGTTCATGGGAATTTTCTATTGTCAAAGTGACAGTTGAGTGGATGAGTTTACTTCCTAAGTAAACTAATTTGTTTATGTAAATGCTGTAAACCTATATTCCATTCCATTCTATAAATCTGTTCACCTATAATAGATGCTAGATGAAGGTAGATTTGCAATATGAATTATCAAAAGGATATTAATAAAATATCATATTGTCTGAGCACTCGATTTTTGTCATAAACCCTAATTATTGTATAATAGTGAGAATTCAGATATGTATTTTAGTGGAGTTAAAGTGTTTTTTATATCAAAAAAGAATACAAATATTATTTTACTTTATGTACATTAGACTTCAGATAACATGTATGTCAACAATAAGAATCTTCAGATAATATTTTAAACTTGGAGAAATTAAATAGTTTATGGCAAAATAAAACTCATATCATCATCAAAATAGAATATGTGTTTTTTAAAAGGCACTTTAGCATTTAGTTTGATTCTAACAACAATATTATATTTCATTTAATTTTAGGAGTACTAAAAATCATGCAGTATCTGTCTCTAAACAAAATCAAAGAAAGAAGGGAAAAGAACTTCAGGTAGTAAAAAATCTTTAATGCATATGCCTCTTGGATATACTTAAAGATTTTTTTGAACCTCACTAAAATGTTCACTGTAAAGTGCTAATTTTATATCTAAGTACGTAGGATATCAGATAATCTTTCCTTATTGATTCTATGTTGATGCAGTTTATTCTGGTTTAGGTATTTTTTATGTTAATCTAAATTCATAGTAATTTTTCATCAACACATTAGATTTCAGCCTGAGAATCATGGTGACCTCACTGAAAGGATCAAGCCAGAATATTTAGGTGGAAAGAGTGGTCAAGCCAGTGCAAACATTACCAACATCATTCAGTTTGGGGATAAATGTCCTTTATGTGGTTTAAGGGAATCTTAGGCCAAAGCCTTTTTTGAAAGTGCTATTGTTTATTTTTCTCTGGGGCACAAAATCAATGTGTTTTTTCTCCATTTCAGAACTGCTACATTAAAATGTCATGACATATGTGTTTAAAATGTAAAATCCATAAAGAAAAAAAAATCCATTTAATGTTGGTGGTATTTTACTCTCACCCTTTCTTCATGGTACAAAAAGTTGTCCTTTTTCTTTTATTCATGACCAAATTTATATGTCATTTATTTACAGACGTGTATGAAGACGGCTTTGCTTTTTACTGGGGTGGAGTTGGTTGTTTCTTTAATAGTTATTCTCATTTCCTGGTTCTGGAAGTTCATTTTTCTTTCTCTGCTTTCTATGAGAGTCTGCTTGATTTTATGGTTGATCATTTGGTTTTTAGCTATCCAGATGCCTCTGGCAATCTGTGTAGAAGAATATGAAGAAAGTGTATGTGTAAAGGGTTTACTAAGAATTTAAAAGGGTGTGTGAAGGCTTGGGGAAAAACAGGTATTTTAATCCAGATTGTGGTTAATTTGAAAGTATTTTGAGGGAATGACCCGTGATCATTTTAATCTTTATATTATATGTTTTATGTCTAGAGTGTAATAACTTTCAATTGTTGAAAACAACCATTCAGAATAATTAGCAACCAATCAGTTACTAATGACTCTTCAACTGTTTATAAACTGAACAGAGGTAGAGGTGCTCAGTTTTTAACTGGAAGATACTAAAATGCTAGGTGATTCTAATAGATGGAAGGGATCTAAACAGAAACCCTGAAACTAATGTTTAATTTGTTTCTTTTTTAACTGGTGCCAGTCAAATGAAATGCATGTTTGCCTTCACTTACATGGGTGATGTTCGTTGGCTCATAGGAAGTTGTCAGCTACAAATGTTTTTTTCTTTTAATGTATGTATTATATATCTTTTGGTTTAAGTCGAGGAACGCCTTTAGTTTAATTTGCTTGGTTTTAGCTCTTTGACTTAAGAACACATGGTGGCTTACTGGGAGAATGTCATTAAATATTTGAGATGGAACAGTGTTTGAAGGCCTAAGGTAAAATTTTGGTTATCAGAACTCCCCAGGCTTCCAGGTCATTTTCTTAGAGTTTCAAAACTAGTCCCAGATATTTGGTAGAATTTAGTCTGAAAATGTGTCTGTCTGTTTACTTGGACCTTTAATTTTTTTTAGGCCAAGCTCTTCTTATGACATCATCTTGCAGGAATCCATGGCTATATTTACCCATATTATATGCAGTGTGAGGGTCCAGGGCAATATTTTGTTTCCAAAGTTACTTCAACAAATTTTTTGTTGTACTTTTAAATATCCAGATGAATTGGATTCAGAGTACTTTCAGGTTAAGCAAACTATGATTTCTTTCCCAATTATGTCTATTAGATCCATCTGCTGGCACCAATAATTGTCTATAAGAGGTCATCTTGTCTCTTTTCCTAGTCTAGGAGGGTGGGGCCTAACTCAATGACTGAGAAGGTCAGTATCAATGATCCTATATCACCCATCACTTATTTGTTGGACACCAATAGGGATGTGTGGAAAATGTCCCCTTTGGTTTTTAGAATAGTAAGTCCTTTATGATTGTTAAATACCTGTTTAACACCCTTGATGCAGTACATTCAGTGGATGAACTTGAAGATTTATTACGACATCGAGCAAAATAATCACTTGAAATAAAGTCAGTAGCAAACTGCTAGGGGCAGATGAAAAGGGGAAGAAATGAGTTTTAAGATGAGCTCAGCCTGGGAAGCTCAACAGCTACTCCAGTACAGGTTAAAAATACAGAGAAGATTAAAAAATACCTGTGGGTGAGGGTGGGTTTCTCTAAGCACTGAAATACAAAATAGAATTTTATAGGAAATGGAAAAGAGGAGAGATTGAAAGAAATAGATATAAGCTAGCCATCAAGGAATGCCAGTGCACAATAAGAGAGGCAAGAAAGCAAAATGAAATAATGTAGCTAGGGGACTCAAAGGAAATAAGAAAAGTTTCTATAAATACATCCAAGAGAAAGAACAAAACAGTGAGAAAAACACTACAAAGTCAAAATGTTGAGCGGGCAGGCTCAAGAAATGACCACAAGCCTATCACATCTTTTATTCTTCTCAGTTGTCAGTAAAATGTGGAAAAAGAAAGAATAAGAAAGGAAACAGAGTTTTTATATATTTTTGAATGTGTATGGAAATGGAAGAAGCTATTAATGACAATAATAGACAAAGTTATTGTTGTGGGAAAATAGCAGCTGTGAAATGAAATTTTATGATGTACTCCTGCAGGTTAAAACTAAATGCTTCTGACAGTTTTGAAAGAATAGCATAGAGTGTTATAATTCCTAAAAGCCTCCAGTAGAAAAAATAATATTTAAGAAGAAAAAAGTAATACATTTTCAGCTGAATTCCCTTTCTGGAAATAAGTAGAATGAAATCAGAGACTGTGTGCATGGTTAATTTAAGTTTTCATCCCAGAATTTATGATGCACTGGGAACCATCCATGAAATATGTTTTGTATCACAATTATAATTTTATTTTATGTTTTGTTTTCATCCAAAGACTTCTTAGGGATTTTTAGATTTTAGGTTTAAGTTGGGGGCAGGAATGTCACAATCTATTTTTTTAAGTTTTGGGGAATAGTGTAGGGGATGTTATTCATAAATTCAAATGGTGTTTTTAAGGAATATTCAATGTGAGATGTACTACAGTTTAAAATATATGACAAATGATCACAGACATTATAATCCAGCATTAAATTTGTACCTAATGTATTCACTTTTCTTTTTTTTAACCAGGCTGTTTCTGAATGTGTTCTGTTACTTTCACCATCCACATGTGTCCAGCATGTGAGGGTTTCATGCTTTCTTGAGTATTTTTTCACCCATCCTTGAATAGGTCCTTTAGCCTCAGTAATCCTCCTATCAAATGTTTTGCTGTTTATGCTTTCCCTTTATGGTCAGTCTCCTTCTTCAGTGGTTACATAGTTAAACCAGTAGAATATAGGGCAGGTATGTGTATGAGCATAAAAATATCTCCTATGTGTCATATGCTGTCAGTCCTTAGCTCTTGAGGGGCTAATTGGTAACAGCACATTAACAAACCAAACCTGTAGGTTTTTCTGCACTCTGGAGATTCCTGTTCTATTACTAGAAACAGAAAAAGAGACAAGATCAACGTAGATGGGGTTAATAATTATATCAGAAATGAATCTAGTTGCAACACAGGTAGTGTCGAACCAGATAATTTAGAAATAGTTTGGATAATTACTAATTAGGTCGACTGACAGAGAAATTTGAATTATTCATGAAAATCTGAAAGCAGAGGATAATTCATTCTGAATACCTCTAAAACTAATTGGAATGTTGTTTATTATATTTTTTACTGAATGATGTGCTGGTATTTATTTCATGCTTTATTTTTGACAATTTTATTATAGAAATACTGTACCTTCAAGTGACAAATAGAAATGATTAAGAATGATCTTACTGCCTCAAAAATTAGCTCAAAATTCAAAATGAAAACCTACTTCTAGTTGGTTATTAAGATCAAATCTGTGACCCTTATGAATTCCTTTCTTGAAATATTAGCTACTTTTGCCAAGTGTATTGGGAACTTTTCTTCTAATTTATTTCATAATGTCAATTTTAGTGTTCAGACTGTATTTTTTAGTTCATTTGATATTTACCACCAGGTAGTGCTTCTTCTTAGAGTCATTATTATTATTTTTTTAAGTTCAAGGGATATTCAGTATTAGCTTTCAGAATGATACCCTTTATCTACATATCGTTTTCATTTGTTATTAACCATAATTTGAGTAAATCTTTGAAATAAAAGCAAATTCAGTGATTTTGAGTATTCTGATGATAGAGCCATTTATTGACTTAATCATTCAACCATGTCTTAAGCCACTGTAATGTGTGGCATTATCCCTTTGGTAGGCAATGGAAATGTATACTATCTCCTCTTATAAAACTCAAAATCTAGTAGGGATGTGGAGCAGAGATGGTAGCTCTAAACTGTTCACCCAAAATTGATGTCCCTTGCCTTAGAGAAGAGTCACAGGAGGCTGCTATCCAGCTATAGGTACTTGGCATCCTTTTCAACTATTATGTCTACAGGACTCACCTTGCCTAGAGACTTTGAAAAAAAAACAGTGATATTATTAGTTCCTGCTTTGGGTTTGTAAGAATTATAGTGTCATTTCTTTCCTTATCTGCTTCCTGAGCTAGGGTCATATAATGAAAGAGCTTAGGTCCCTGGGTCATTACAGGGAAGAAAGCCACTCCACAACTAGGAAAACTGTTCTTGGACTGAGAAACTCCCTGTCATGGCATTCACCCCTCCCTAGGGACCATGATGACAGTTTGAATACAAAAATGTACCCTAAATCCTCCCATTTGTTATGAGAAATGGCTAGCAACAGAAAATCCTCTAGGACTAAAACTGTACAACTTTTTTCTCTTTTGAAACATCCGCAAACTTCTTGCTTTACCCCTGTAGCCAATCAAAGGCTACAGAATGTATCTAGAGATTGATTATAGACTCTCCTCCACTTTCAAGATACAACTTTAGTAGAACATTTGCCAATCAGAAATTTTCTCAGTGTTGCCTCTTTATAAAGTTTCCTTTCTGACACTTTTGAGTCTCAGCTGAAATGAAAGTGATGGCAAATGGGTTCTCTTGCCCAAGTTTATGAATAAATAGGCTTTGTTAATTTTGTCTCAGACTTAGTTCTGTCTTTGACAGGACTGTTGTATGAGTGAGAAATAAAACTTCATTGTGTTAAAATGACATTTTGGGCTGGTTTGTCTTTGCAACTAGCAGTACCTAATTGATGAAGGATGACAGGAAAATGAATCATGATTTTAATACAGTGTTGATTTGACTGGAAAGTTATCTATGATAAGATGAGTAGGAACATGTGATAATGCATTGGAGTGTCCCCTAATACAGGTGTGGTTATGAGGGTAGCAGCCATAAGAGGAAACATGGAGGAAGAAACATTGCAAACAGAGTGTGAGTGATAAGAGGCAGGCTAAGAGGTAAGGGTGAGAGAACTCTCCAGAAAGTGGAAGCTGCACAGAGATTGGAGAAAGCATGGGGCACTGGCACAGCAGCAGCCTGGGTGAAGCTGAGGAAGACACCATAATAGACCATTTATATTGTGCTATCTTGAATTTTTAAAAGTCACTTTAAGCCAAAACATCAAGTTGATAAGGCGTTTGGGCGTGACTAGAGGCAAGAAGTCCAGTTAGAAGCCTGTGGCATGAATCCAGGTGAGAAATAAAGAGGCATAGCCATTTCAGCAGGGGTAGAGAAACATGACTGTGGGTGGGACTACTGAGGAGATGGAATGTAAAACCTGCAGTGTCTGAGGGTCAAGCAGGACCAAAGGAGTAGGGGATGGCGTGGATTAGAAGATAAAGGCACAGGCCATACCCAGGAAGAAGGGGAGATGCCTCATTTAGTTTCAGATGTCTCTATCTGAAATATTCATTTGAACTCAGGGAGTTCTAGAGTGGCAACAACTTTTAAAGTTGCTGTGGACTCTGTAGAAATTGAAATCATGGAACCAAAGAAGACTCCATGGAAGAGACAGGAGAGAGTGAAAAATGAAGATGACTGAGGACCCAACCATACTGAGGGCAGCCAAGGAAGAAGCATCTGCATTAGGATGAGAAGGACAGACCAAAGATGAAGGGAGAAAGGCATTTAAGAATAAGGTCACCCAAATTGTGGGAGAAGCATGTTTTAAAAGGAGGGGCTTATTAATTTGTAGCAAAGTAAGTGAAAAAATGAAAGGTTTTAATTGGGTTTACTAAAAGTGAGTCAACAAATATCTGTTAAATATCTGCAGGGTTTGGGTATGACTCTGTACCCTGGGGTGCACAAAGGAGCAAGGCAAAGTTCCCGGTCCCAAAGATGGAGCATTCTGGTGAGGAATCAGACCCAATAAAATGACCAAATTATATAGTTTTAGGGAAAAATGGGTACTTTGAGAACCGCAAAGCAGGTAAAGGAGCAGAGGGTGGCACATTCAAGGCCTCTCTGAAGAGGTTATGAATAGCAGCCTGAACCTGTTATTATGGTCTCTAATTGAATAAAAGAGATAGTAGGACTCACAGGAGATGCTGGGATCATAGGACTTTTGTCAAGAGCAGTTTCTTTGAAAGGCTGGAAGCAAAGTCAGAGGGCAGCTCAGCTGAGGACTAGGTAGGAAGTAAGGATGGCTTGTTAGAGATGGTGGCCTAGGGAGGAAGGAGAGGGAGCACACAGTGGGCAGAGGGAGTCTTAGAGAAGATCTAACTTTGTTTTGTTTTATAAATAACATTAGAGAGCTGAATACCTTAAAACACTTGGGGGAAATGTCTAGAAGAGAAGGAGGGATTCATGGGGTATGGTTGATGGAAAATGTTAATTTTGTTGGTGATAGTAGGAATCTCAAGCAGCAGCTATATTTTTTTCTCCCTAAAGAAGAAAATAAAATAGAAAACGAAGTACCAGATGACTTGAAGTGTCACTCTAAGAGGCCAAAGGATGATTCATAAGTTTCGTAGGCTTAACATCAACTTCTCTCTTTAATAACATGGATTCCTTTAAGTCATTCAGAACTTTCTACAGTGATTTTTCTAATTCTGCCTTAATAGGCAAAGGTTGCTGCTTCAAATTTCTGTGATCATTTTATTAGAGCTACACAGAACAGGATGCAATGTTCCAACTCAGTGTGTATATTAAAATTCACATTTTTTGGAAACCAGAATTTTGATAAAAATTTTAAAAGATGAGCAAAATCAGAAGCCATAAATATTTTCTAAGTTTAATATGAAGTAAAGTTGGGGAGTGCAGTATGGTTTTGCTTTCTGATTTAGTCCCATAAAAAGTAATTTCTTATACGCTTGTGGACAATGGATTGGAATGTTAGTGTCTTGGCACCTTCTATTCTTCTTCCCTTGATCTCAATCTTTTTGCTATAATAAAGTCTCCATTCTATTATTTAAAGTAGTTTCATCATTTTATGTTTTCCATGACAACCCCATGCTCTTATGATTTAATCAGAATGCCCTATCCACATTTTTATTCTATCCTCTTTCCATATAATCTTTGAATTTCAATTTAACTTTTCTTACTTTACAATGGTTCATTAATACTTTGGGTCAATATTATCTTGTTACCAAAGGTTAAACTTCAGCTGTGGAGTGATCCTTGATCCTTAGGGTTAATGCCTAAGATAGGGCAATTACCCTGATGCAGAAACAGAAGTACTGCAACACAGGAATGGGAATTAGTGCAGGTTTATTGCAAAGTGAGGGAAAGGCCAGAGAAAGTGAGATACCCTGAAACATGTGGGGGCCGATCCATCAGGGACCAAAGTGTGACAAGATGATTAGACTTTGAACTTTTGTTAGAATTTGGGGGTGAGAATCTACAGTGGTATGAATTTGTAGATTGGCAGGTAGCCATACTTCTTCAGGCCCAGAAATTGTAGAGGTGCTGTTTGTTTGGGGGAAATCATACAGCTGTACTGTGTGAAAATCAAGGACATGAGCCTATGTGCTTTGGTCACTTTGCCCTTTCCGTATTAGCCCCACCAGCAGAAAGTCATACAATAGTTAACTGACTCCTGGAGCAGTTTGAAGATGCATGTGTGACCGTGGGAATGTGATGTTTGGTAATTCTACATAGGAGTGTGTTGGGTCTCTTTGGTGGGGTGTGTGTGTGTGTGTGTGTGTGTGTGCACGCACACACACACACACAAGACTCGTGGTGCTACCCAATGGCTCTGAGCAGTCTTTCCACTTCCCCAAGATGGACTTTTGGGGTAGCTCTGCCAATACAAGAGATAGAGTTACATCCTTATGGTGTTGCATGATGGATTTTGATGGTCATGGGCCCTTTTACAGCCACCCCACTTCTTGCATTCCTGCTTCTCTCTAGCTAATCACCTATGCCAACAATTTCTTTCCCTCTTGAGATGATATAGATTTTAGGTATAACAGGTGTTTGGCATTTAACTGATTCTGTTTCTTGTGTAAATTTTGTCTTCTCTCTTAGATGTAAATGACCTTGAAGATGCCTCTTCCTTTTTTCTTTTTTTCTGGTAACATGGTCTATTGCTTCCTTTGCAAGCTGATCCTCCTCCACTTGTTGGTCTTTCAATCACATGGTTCCTCTGTCCTCCCCCTAGCAAGGTCAAATGCTTTTATGGTTAGAGAATAATGAAAGCTGGAAAAGAAAGAACCTCTTTTGTAGATCACCCATATTAAGTACCATTCAAGCATCTAACTGTTGGGAACAACTTAGTTGTCAACTAGATGGGAACCACTCTGAGAATGAAGACAACTGTATTCACTTGCTGTTACCTCTATCACTATTATCACAGATGTAGCAGCAAAGCAATGGAAAAGAGATTTTTTAGTTCTGTGAAAGAGAAGTCCTGATTTCAAACATATCTGCAAGTTTAAGTTAATATATTCATAGGTCCTGAAGATTAGGACTTGGATATTTCTGGGGGTGATTATACTGCCTACCTTACTATCAGATAGGAAAGTTTATTTGAGAGACAAAGATTACTTATTCATTTATTCAACAAGTATTTATTGAGCAACTACTATTTGACAAGCACTAGTATAGGAATTTGGGACGAATCATGAACATTACTGAACTATAGCCAATTTTATCAAATACTTATTTTTGTGCTATGTGTTCAAGACAAGATTAAATCTTACCTCTAGTCAACTACACCCATAAGCTTTCCAATTTTCATTGACAATTTTTCATTTTTCTCCAAATAAGTTTGGGTTGGGCTTTATTTCTTGGACCTAAAACAACTTTGCCTGATTCAGGTTTAATAGACTGAAAGATTTTTAACAAGCAATGCAGTGTTACTCCATCCTCTATTAATTGTACCTAGTCAAAATCTAAGAATAACCACAACTTTCAAATTCAAAGGAGTACTTATTTATGAATTATTTTTCATCTCAAACATATTTACTGAATAATCATGAGCTGCCAGGATGAAAATGAGATCGTTGTAAAGTTGAGTAATTCTTTTTTTCCACTAAGCTTACAGTGTATCAAATGAAAGATTCTAAATTAATTTGAATCATAAAATTTGAAAGATACTAAACTAATGAATAAACAATAAAACTTGAAAGATTAAACTAATGAATGCACAATAAAACATCAAATCATGAGATTGCCACACAGATTAAGATAAGTAGCATGAATGAAAAGGGGACCTATAAATTAGTATCAAGATAAACTTAGATCCAGTCCTTATAATTCTATGAGGTTCATCACTCAAAACATAAAAATGATAAGACACTGATTCTTATATTAAAGATAGATTGGTATTCTTCATAAAATGTGAGTGAAAAACATTTTTCTTACCAAGCTTTTTTATACCATTGCTTACTTTTATAATTTGATATTTTAGTGTTTCTATCCCAGAAATAGACACATAACTTGTAAAACAATGTTAATTTAAAAAAAAAAATCTAAAGTGATCAGAGTAAAAACATAAAAATACAAAAGTGCTATAAATAGCATTTTCAAAGGCTGAATGAAATGAATTAGGTTAATGATTAATCAATATACTGTGTTGAAACTACCATTGAATTAAAAAATTCGGGAATAAGCTTCTAATGTTCTCTCTGCTGTGATTTAGTTCATTTCTCTGGGTTTCAGCGTATCAACTGTACAGTAAATTTTTTTCTTTATAAATTCTCTTGCATTTAAAAATTTCTTCATGGTCAACTCACAAAACACTCAAGCCTATAAAAAGAGAATAGAGGTTCTCTTTACTGAGTGACATTTGGAGTTCTGGTAAAGGACAGTGGTAAATCAAGTATGATTGGATGAAAGTTATTTAATAGTAAACAGCTAACTGACGACTGGTTCCTTTCATTATCCTTTCATGTGGATTCAGCCAGGGAGGCTCTTGGTAGCCCTTTAAGACCAAGAAATTTCCATTCTAAGACCTTTAAAACAAAGAACCTTCCTCAAGTGTCTTGAACTTGGCTACACTCAAGGGTTTATAAGGTCACTTACAAATTCTGAAGTCAAATTGAAACTCTGAAATTCTCTCAGGTATTTAGTTTCTGTCATTCAAATAGCACTTCCCTTGAACTGTTTAGCATTATTGCTTTAGTTATTTGTTTTACATTTGATACTCGACAGTAAGTTCTCTTTGAGTTCAAGAACACCTGTGACTTAGATATATCTATATGGAGGCCTTGCAGAAAAATGGCTTATATTTTGCAGAAGTTTGATGAATATTTGTTGAATATGTGTGGATCATAAAATGGAATTTTTTGAAAAAAAATCAAGAGGTAAAATTCAAAACGGCTACATAACAGATAAGACTTTCATTTAAAAATATTTAAAATATCCTCAAAATCTCAATATTACTTGAACAGTGGCAGAAAAAACGTGCTTTAAGGTATCAATGCCACATTGCTTCAACTGAGGTTTTAAACAATTTGAACTTCATGGGAAGATTAATTTTAAATTTATACAATGCATAAATTATCTTACTATGTCATATGGTTCCTTTTCCTGCCAAAAGTGACAACATAATACCCAAGATGAAACAATGGTGACATAATGAAGCATCTCTTAGTTTACTCTTTCTTAGGTACTCTTGTTATAATTATTTGAATAACATTTTTCAGATTCAAAGAGAGAGACAGAGAGAGAGAGACAGACACAGAAAGAGAGAGAGATAGATATCTCTCTGCCTCCCCATATCTCAACTCCTCCATGAAATTCATAATTAGGAAGACTGCTGCTGGACTTTGTTTTTGAGAAATGTGCATTAAAATCTTTGTATTTCATCAGGGCTTCTCATGACAACCAGGGAAACAGGGTTATATCTCTGTAATTGCTAGAGTGTGACCTTTAGTGTTGGGCACAATGAAAGACTCTCTGGCCTCATTATGGTTATTTATGCAGACAAAGTAAACATTAAATTCCCTTGCAAAGTGCTTATAAAGTCCTGTGCATGATTGGTAAGCATTACTCAGTACTCCCTGTGCTATTCTTTTACTGCATTTCTTTTGCAGGGTGATGGACAGACTCTGCCTCTTGCTCTTCAGCTATGGCACCAGTAAAGAGAATGAGTGAAGCAGGGGTGACAGTGAGAGCCCTGACAGCTCATATAATATACACTTTTCATTCAGACAGGGGTCTCTTCTTGCCTTTCTGCTTTGGGAGTCTCACACCCTCTATTCAGGCTTATCTACAAAAGTTCATGTTTTGTGGTTTCTTGTTAGTTGTCACAACACCTTTAGAGAAAATGTTAAATGGCTCAGGCAGACACCTACTGTTATCAAACTTAAACATCTTATGCTACATGAATATTTCTTTATAAATGCAGCTTTGGACATAGATCACATTGTACCCTCTGCTTTTGGGGAGGTGAACTTTCTAGATGGTCTTCCTATCAATGGCCTAACTTTAGAATTGCCTTTGTGAGGTTCTATGACTTGTACTATCAAGACTCCCCATTGCCAGATCAAGATGTAAGACTTGTTGTCAAAGTTGGCAATTAGCATGTAGGGCCTAAGGGCTTTTATGTCAGTGAAAAAGAGGCTGGATTTCAATTCTGCCACTGACTAATTGTGTGATTTGAAGGAAGTTGCTTAATGTTTCATTCAGTTTTTTTTTTCTTTTTTTTTTTAACCTTTCAACTAAGAACGGATACATAGGAATGTCATGAGCATTATAGGAAAGAATCAGTGTCAAATGTTCAACATAGGCCCTGGTATCCAGTAAGTGTTTAATAAACAGTAGTTATTGTGGTGATTGCTGTTGTTCTTTTAGGACCTAAGAACATGCTACCACAAAATATGGAGCCTTGACAATGGAGAAAATAACAGAAGCAAGGTCAGTCTGACCTCTTGCCTTTTCCCCTGAGGAATAATCATAAAGAAACTGTCTAGAAATAGATCGTAAGAGTCATTCCTCATCGCCCTATACCCAGAGACCAAGAAGAATTGGAAACACAGACTTTGCTAATTTCCCCCTAGGTTATTACCAGTAGATTAGACCCACTTTTTTGTCTAGAAATACTTCTATACCACTGTCCGCTCTTCATCAAACCTATGCTAAAATATATATAGTATTTCCTACATCTTTGTGTCTTTATTTCTGAAGACTACTGTGGGGAACTTTCATTGAAATTGTTATTGCTTTCCTCTTGTTAATCCGTCTTTTGTGATAGAAGTGATTGCCAAGAACCTTGCAATGCCTGAGGAAAGACTATTACCTTTGCTCCCCTACATTCTTATGTAGGGCATTTTTGATATCTGGTTCCAAAAATTATTCAGAACACCATTCAACCCTTTTCTACTTTTCCATTTGTAAGTCCTGATAATTGCACCCCAATTTAGAACATTTACCTACACGTTTGAAACTATCCTCCTGTATCTTCTGTATTTAAGAATCACTTGCATTTCTCTACATTTTACATTCTGTTTCATGTTTCCGTTTGGGGTACTATTTGAATAGTCATTATTAAAGAATTTGTCAAATATGTAAAACAGAGAGGCTAAAATTATTAATTTTAAACTCCTCAGTGTGATTTAGAAACTGATAGAACATTTGTAAAATATAAAATCTCAATCAGTTAGTAAGGTTTTGAATAACGTCTCTTTATTTTACTCCCTGTTTCCATCTTCCTTGAGCACATTTAATACCAGATGGCTTTAGGATGTTTTTAGGCTATTGAACAGACTGGACCACATTCTGTTCTTGGAGGGTGTTACCCACATGGAGGTGGTTTCATGAAACAGAAGAATGGAGTAATGCATTGTGGTAAAACAATTTTATATTCAAGGCAAAAAACATGTCTTAATTTATTTGCATTCATTAAGTTAACATTTTTCTATGTGGACACATTTCAATTGAACAGTTGGACTATAGATCTTACAAATGTGTTTCTGCCTATGCATACCCAGGTTCCCACAGAAATGCTTCCATTTTGATGAAATACGAAAAGAAAGAATTAGCAGTACTTGCATTCATTCCGATAGACTGTGGCAGATTCTTATAGGCAGAAAGAAAGCCTAAACATATGATATGCATCAAACTGACTGTTCTCACTAGGTTAAAGGGAAAAAGCAATTATTTAAACGTCACAATACCATGTAAAATATTGCTTCAAGAAGTTTGTTGGCTTTGAAGTGGTGTCTAAACCTTTGCATCTTTATGAGGTCATATTTTTCAGGCTGAATTTTAAAATATATTTAAAATATGTATGCACACATGTCAAGGCAGAGGGACATTTTGTATATGAATTTAATTAAGCAATAGGCCACTTTGGGACTTGTTTTATAGAGTCATTTGTTTCATGCGAGTTCAACTGCCCAAGCTACCGTGCAATAATGGTCTCATAAAATTATTCTCTGGAGGGTCTTATTTCTACTATAATGTGCTTTTACTTAAAGTTTAGTTTAATAGCAACATTTTTCCTTGTATATCAACTGTATACAAGTAATAGTTACCAGAAGATCTAGTGGTTAAAGAGTTCTTGGTTTTCTTTACTTACTACTGGGAATTGTTTATTTAAGAAAAGAAGGAGGAAGATTAATTACATATTACATTAATAATAACTCCTGGATTTACTATTTATATCTAATCATCTTTTGCAGTTCTCTCATTTAAATCACTTGGAGGTATTTTTGCCCTATGCATGTTTATCTCATTCATGTACTGGATCACTGTTTAACCTTAGATAGGCAATTTAGAGCAACATTTCCTGGTATGTACCAGAAGATAGTCTTCGCTTCACTGGAGACATAATTCCAATTTCAAGTAAACTTCTAATCTGTTAAAGAAATCTTATCAATAAAGGTATGTAAATATGTATAATTTAAACTAGTGTGTATGGATACATTTTTTATATGCAAGAAATGTCTCTTTCTTCATTATTCTAAAACTAAACTTAATTTCTACCTTGAGCAATACTCCTTGGACCCAGATAAGAGTGATCCTTGCCCAGAACCCTATATTTCAGATAGCCTTGAATATCTTAAATACATGTATGCACCAGTTTTGAAGAACATGTAGGATTTTTCTATCGGATAGAATTTAGCACTCAATGCTTTTACCTCTGTAATCCTAAACATCTTTTCTCCTGACTAATATCATACCTCCTCCAGGGTGATATTTTACTACATCTCTAAGAAAGGCAACTGTGTCCAAATGCTGTGAGGGTTATTGGTTTGACACCTGACATTGGACATAAAGCAACTGCTTTAGCGTGATGGGGAGCTCAGAAAAGGAAGGAGCTTTCTAGGAGAAAAAGAAGATGCTTTGGTCTGTCAATGATCTTTTTAAATGGAATAAACACAAAAGATTCCTATAAAATATAGTATCATTTCTCAGTAGGACTGAGCATGAATTTTCTGTTAAGTTTTTGTGTTCAATTTGTATTTTTAAAGGCACTCAAAAATAGCAGGTATTCATATGTGGTAGAACTTAAACTATTTTACAATATTAAATAACTCATATTTCTCTTAAATTTCCACTTGCCTAGGTTTAGATATAATTTTCCTGACATATTTTGCTTCGGTGACTGGATGGACATTAAATGCAAAATCGTGGTGAATTCTATATAAAAACATATTTAATAATATTTACTTAACTTTTCAAGAATTTTAAGTATTTTCGTTGAGAACTGATATTCCTTACTTTTAATTATTCATTTTGAAGATTTAGAAAATTTAAAATAACAAGAGAAATAATTATTTTCTACATTTCAATATACTATAGATCAAAATATTCTGATTCTGTGTACTTCAGTTTCCATTTCAGTTTATTTTTAATCATAGAAATCACTGAGAATGAGTTCCAACTCAGATTCCGGTAGAAATAGAAAATACAAAAATAGAGCTCAGAAAGATTTAAAAATTGGAAATTAAAAAAAACAATCATCAAATACTTAGTTTGCTTACATTTTTAAATCCTGGAAGAAATAAAACAAAAAGATGACTGTCCCTGATGATTCCTATAAAATTTATGAAAAGGTCAAAGAAACAAAAGTTTCTGAAGAAATGTCCCCTGAATGACCCTGAATAATTTATAGTTTTTTTGCATGTACAATACGAATAATAAAAATGCTCATCTCATTAGGTTTGTTTGAAGGATTGAGTTGATATATGTAAAGTTACTTCTTAGTGCCTAAATCACAAAGATTATTCGAATACTGTAGCAAGTATTAATATTTTGGGTGGAGTAAACATGCTGTGTAGAGTTAAAGTTACCAGATGAGAGGAAACAGGGATATACAGAAGGTGTCTATTTATTTGTGTTTGTGTCTCCTTTTTGGCTATATTTTTGCTATCTGTATAAGAAGGAGCTCATGGAATGGGAAATACATCAGGATTGGATAATGGTCATAGCAATAGCCTGGAGGAACCAGGGAAAGATGAGATGTAAAACACATGTGAAAGAAATGTTGCGGAAAGAAAATCATGTTCCTTTCTTTGACACAGGGAGGAAGGTGATATGGTGGTGAGGAGGCAGATGCATTCAATCATCTCCATATCATGAGGCTTAAATGGAGGCAGAGTCTAGCTCATATATTAATCAGAGGAGATGAAGAAAGAGGGAACATGATTGAGCTATCTAAACAGATTGATGTGTGATGTTCAAAGCTTGTAGCAACATCAATTCATGTAATTGTCATATTTTATATGGATGGATCTTCAGAAGTCTGGTTGGAAGAGGAGATAATTCATATGCTCAGATTTATTTAAGTGTTCACATTTCAGGATGTTGAACTACATAGGTATAAAGGAAGAGAAGTTGAAATCACTAGCAAGAGGTTCATTAAATTAATTCCAATCAATTCAGAATGGAGAAGTAAGGACATAAGGTTGGAAATGAGGTGTTGGATAGAGTTAGAAAAGGTTAGTCAAGGGACTCAAGATATCGTGAAGTCAAAGAACATGTGTAGTAGGAGTGAGAGGAAAAAAAATCAATCTGTTAGACTAGGGATGTTGAGTTTATGTTTTTAGAGGTGGTAGCTCCAGGCACGTCACTGTAGTAATTCACCCAGATGTTCCCTTTAGAGTTCTTAAAGAATAACTGGGCAAAGAAGAAAAACCTAGGCAAGTGGAAATTTAAGAGAAATATGAGTTATTTAATATTGTAAAATAGTTTAAGTTCTACCACATATGAATACCTGCTATTTGTGAGTGCCTTTGAAAATACAAATTGGAACACAAGACCTAACAGAAAATTCATGCTCAGTCCTACTGAGAAATGATTCTATATTTTGTAGGAATCTTTTGAGTTTATGCCATTTAAAAAGAAGCATCGACAGATCAAGGCATCTGCCTTTTCTCCTAGAAAGCCCCTTCCTTCTCTGAGCGCCCCCTCACTCTGAAGCAGTTCCTTCATGTCCCATGTCAGGTGTCAAATCAATAACCCTCACAGCATTTAGACACAGTTGTCTTTCGTAAGAGGTGAGCTAAAATATAGGGTTTCAGATAGTAATCTTGTCCTCTGATGTGAAATAGAACAAAAAGAGTAAGTTCTTCATTAATTCTGTCTATGAATCATGAACTGAAGCTTTTAAATTACACTTGGTCAATTACCATTTTTCAACCTTACTGGGGTGTGAAAGTGATAACACATGCAACAGAAACCATACTTGAATTGTAATCATTTCCTGGGCTAGTGATAAGTGGCACAATACTCTGTGGCCATGCTGAATAGTGTCAGTGAGCCACAGCTCCTAGCCAGACCCATAATTAGACCCATAATGACCAATCCTCTAGTGTTCCATGTTGGTAAGTTATGAGGTTCAGGAGGATAGTGTATTTAATGGCATTTTGATTTACAATATTTTAATTTACCATGGGTTTCTCAGGATATAACTGCATTGTGAATTGAGGAGCCTCTATAGGTGGCTACACCTCATGTAGGTTTAAAGAAAACTCATAATGAAAGGCACACACTGCTAGTATGCTTGCTTAAAGATTATGTCAGCGATACTAAAATACAGAGGGCCCAAATTAACAGATGGATTGTTTGTCACGTGGTTTGAACCATCCATCCAGAAGTTGGGTGAAATGCCTTCTACCTCACAATGCAATAGCCCTCATTTGCAAACACAGACCTTTATATAAAAGGAGCAACTGAATGGTGAGCTTGAAGTCATGTGTCAGAAAACAGGCTACTATACTGTCAGTATTTTCTGAGCCAGTTGTAAAATAAGTTAATAAAAGTACCCATCTTATTGTGTGGTAATGAGAATTAAATGGGTAAATATTCATTCAGGACAATGCCAGTTATATATCGGGAATACCTAAATAAAAATATCAGATAAAGAGATTTAGTTAATAACAAAATCAGCAATTATCATAAGCAGAAATATTGGAGTAATTAAAGATTTTATACATAGTTCTCTAGTCTCAATGTCCCATAATGTCTCATGAAATACTTAACTTCCCCAATGAAAATGACTCAAATTTATGTCAGGTTATTAGAGGACCTTTTCCAAGCTCAGAACCCTGAATCTTATAATGCTGCCCTCTGCCTCTCCATTTATCTTCCTGCCACATCTGACCACTGTTCCATAGTATGCCCAGTGTTTGTTTGGCCAACTCTGCCAGAAAGGATCTGTTCAGCTAACAGGATACCATGGTGCCTTCTTGGCTAACTTGTTGGTATGTTGGCCTAACAGTTACCTCCTTAACTCTCATACCTCTCCAGCTACTGTTGCATTTCTCTGCTTTGTTTACATTCAATTTTTGGGAAGACATTTCTATATGAGGTATATTCACTCCCTGATTGCCCAACCAGTTTTTAAGACATTGTAATGTGTCCGCCTCCCCATTGTGCCACCAAGTCTATGCTTGTCGTAATCACCAATATTTTTGTACTCAAAAGATATCCTTTTATCCAACTTTTTAGCAGAATTGAGATAATATACTATTTCCTCTTTATAAAAAACACTAGCTTCTCTTAATTTTCATCACAATTTTGTGGTATTTATTCCTATTCTTCAACTTCTCTTTGGGATGAGTTCCCTTCCCTTATTGGATTCCTCTCTACACAAATCCCAATATGCACACAGCTCAGGTTTTCCTCTGGTGTCTTTAATCCTACACATCACACCCAGATAGCACATTTACTACCAAGGCTTTAAATGGTCTACACTCATAGTTGCCAAATTTATTTCTTCTGTCCAGACTACTTTTTGAACCCTAAACAATTTGAAGCTGATAACTTATGAGTCAAGAGTTAGAGATAAAATACTTGAGGTTGAGAATTTTTATTTTGTGAGTAATCAACAAATCTCTCTCTGCCCATTTGTGGCTGTTACATGTAATTTATTCATTTCTCTGCTATATTAGAAGGAACAGGCAATTTTGTGGTGGTCATTTGGGGGTAATCTGACATGGAGAGAGAGGGCAATTAAATACAAATTTCAACTGGATTTCCTGCTAGGGCATCATCTCATGTCAAAGGAGGGATTGAGGTTAAGTTACATGCACTGCTTCACATCTGAGTTCAGTTGAAAAAGCTACATAAAATTATATGGACTTCCTGTCATACTGGGTTCTAGAATCTCTAAAGGTATCCTGTAATAGTCAGGAATTTTGAGGCTTCATTTCTTGAGAGGTGCTTGGCAAAGAATCTGTTACCTACAAAGCTACCTGAGACAATAGGTACTTTTATTAAGGAGAGTAGTGAAGTAAGATCTCCTGAGGAGAGAGATTCTGTAATTCATCATTCTTAGGTGGCTTACAGTCATCTCATGGTTATTTTTATTTTTATTTTAATTTTTTTTATTGGTTGTTCAAAACATTACAAAGCTCTTGACATATCATATTTCATGCATTAGATTCAAGTTGGTTATGAACTCCCAATTTTACCCCAAATACAGATTGCAGAATCACATCGGTTACACATCCACATTTTTACATAATGCCCTATTAGTAACTGTTGTATTCTGCTACCTTTCCTATCCTCTACTATCCCCCCTCCACTCCCCTCACATCTTCTCTCTCTACCCCATCCACTGTAATTCATATCTCTCCTTGTTTATTTTCCCATTCCCCTCACAACCTCTTATATGTAATTTTGTATAACAATGAGGGTCTCCCTCCATTACCATGCAATTTCCCTTTTCTCTCCCTTTGCCTCCCACCTCATGTCTCTGTTTAATGTTAATCTTTTCTTCCTGCTCTTCCTCCCTGCTCTGTTCTTAGTTGCTCTCATTATATCAAAGAAGACATTTGGTATTTGTTTTTTAGGGATTGGCTAGCTTCACTAAGCATAATCTGCTCTAGTGCCATCCATTTCCCTGCAAATTCCATGATTTTGTCATTTTTTAGTGCTGCCTAATGCTCCATGGTGTATAAATGCCACATTTTTTTTTATCCATTCATCTATTGAAGGGCATCTGGGTTGGTTCCACAGTCTAGCAATTGTGAATCGTGCTGCTATGAACATTGATGTGGCAGTATCCCTGCAGTACGCTCTTTTAAGGTCTTCAGGGAATAGTCCGAGAAGGGCAATAGCTGGGTCAAATGGTGGTTCCATTCCCAGCTTTCCCAGAAATCTCCATACTGCTTTCCAAATTGGCCGCACCAGTTTGCAGTCCCACCAGCAATGTACAAGAGTACTCTTTTCGCCACATCCTCGCCAGCACTTGTTGTTGTTTGACTTCATAATGGCTGCCAATCTTACTGGAGTGAGATGGTATCTTAGGGTGGTTTTGATTTGCATTTCTCTGACTGCTAGAGATGGTGAGCATTTTTTCATGTACTTGTTGATTGATTGTATGTCCTCCTCTGAGAAGTGTCTGTTCGGGTCCTTGGCCCATTTGTTGACTGGGTTATTTGTTATCTTATTGTCTAATTTTTTGAGTTCTTTGTATACTGTGGATATTAGGGCTCTATCTGAAGTGTGAGGAGTAAAAATTTGTTCCCATGATGTAGGCTCCCTATTTACCTCTCTTATTGTTTCTCTTGCTGAGAAAAACACTTTTCAGTTTAAGTAAGTCCCATTTGTTGATTCTTGTTATTAACTCTTGTGCTATGGGTGTCCTATTAAGGAATTTGGAGCCCGACCCCACAATATGTAGATCGGAGCCAACTTTTTCTTCTATCAGACGCAGAGTCTCTGATTTGATATCTAGCTCCTTGATCCACTTTGAGTTAACTTTTGTGCATGGCGAGAGGAGGGGATTCAGTTTCATTTTGTTGCATATGAATTTCCAGTTTTCCCAGCACCATTTGTTGAAGATGCTATCCTTCCTCCATTGCATGCTTTTAGCTCCTTTATCAAATATAAGATAGTTGTAGCTTTGTGGATTAGTCTCTGTGTCCTCTATTCTGTACCATTGGTTCACCCGCCTGCTTTGGTACCAGTACCATGCTGTTTTTGTTACTATTGCTCTGTAATATAGTTTGAAATCTTGTATTGCTATACCGCCTGATTCACACTTCCTGCTTAGAATTGCTTTTGCTATTCTGGGTCTTTTATTTTTCCATATGAATTTCATGATTGCTTTATCTATTTCTACAAGAAATGCCGTTGGGATTTTGATTGGCATTGCATTAAACCTATAGAGAACTTTTGGTAATATTGCCATTTTGATGATGTTAGTTCTGCCTATCCATGAACAGGGTATATTTTTCCATCTTCTAAGATCTTCTTCTACTTCTCTTTTTAGGGTTCTGTAGTTTTCATTGTATAGATCTTTCACCTCTTTTGTTAGGTTGATTCCCAAGTATTTTATTTTTTTTTTTGAGGATATTGTGAATGGAGTGTTTTTCCTCATTTCCGTTTCAGAAGTTTTGTCGCTGATATACAGAAATGCCTTTGATTTATGCGTGTTGATTTTATATCCTACCACTTTGCTGAATTCATTTATTAGTTCTAGTAGTTTTTTTGTAGACCCTTTTGGGTCTTCTAGGTATAGAACCATGTCACCTGCAAATAGTGATAATTTAAGTTCTTCTTTTCCTATTTTTATGCCTTTAATTTCTTTCGTCTGTCTAATTGCTCTGGCCAGTGTTTCGAGAACTATATTGAATAGAAGTGGTGATAGAGGGCATCCCTGTTTTGTTCCAGATTTTAGAGGGAATGCCTTCAATTTTTCTCCATTCAGAATGATGCTAGCCTGAGGTTTAGCATATATAGCTTTTACTATGTCGAGGTAAGTTCCTGTTATCCCTAGTTTTTCTAATGTTTTGAACATAAGGGATGCTGTACTTTGTCGAATGCTTTTTCTGTGTCTATTGAGATGATCATATGGTTCTTATCTTTAAGTCTATTGATGTGGTGTATAACATTTATTGATTTCCGTATATTGAACCATCCTTGCATCCCAGGTATGAATCCTACTTGATCATGGTGCACAATTTTTTTGATGTGCCTTTGTATCCGATTCGCCAGAATTTTATTGAGGATTTTTGCATCTAGGTTCATTAGAGATATTGGTCTGTAGTTTTCTTTCTTTGAGGTGTCTTTGTCTGGTTTCGGAATCAGGGTGATGTTGGCCTCATAGAATGAATTTGGCAGAGCTCCCTCTTTTTCTATTTCCTGAAATAACTTGAAAAGTATTGGTAATACTTCTTCTTTAAAGGTTTTGTAAAACTCCGATGTATACCCATCTGGTCCTGGGCTTTTCTTGGTTGGTAGTCTTTTGATTGCTTCTTCTATTTCATCCATTGTTATAGGTCTGTTTAAGTTGTGAGTATCCTCCTGACTCAGTCTGGGCAAATCATATGACTTAAGAAATTTATCGATGTCTTCACTATCTTCTATTTTATTGGAATATAGGTTTTCAAAATAATTTCTAATTGTCTTCTGTATTTCTGTAGCGTCTGTTGTGATATTGCCTTTTTCATCCCGTATGTTAGTAATTTGAGTTCTCTCTCTTCTTCTCTTCGTTAGCATGGCTAAGGGTCTGTCGATCTTATTTATTTTTTCAAAGAACCAACTTTTAGTTTTGTTAATTTTTTCAATAGTTTCTTTTGTTTCAATTTCATTGATTTCCGCTCTGATTTTAATTATTTCTTGCCTTCTGCTACATTTGCTGTTGTTTTGCTCTTCCTTTTCTAGGGCTTTGAGATGAAGTGTGAGCTCATTTATTTGTTGGTTTTTCCTTTTTTTGAGGAATGACCTCCAGGCGATGAATTTCCCTCTTAAAACTGCTTTCAATGTGTCCCATAGATTCCGATATGTTGTGTCTGTATTTTCATTTATCTCTAAGAGTTTTTTGATTTCCTCCTTTATGTCTTCTGTAACCCATTCAGTAACATATTGTTCATTTTCCATGTGATGTAGGATTTTTCCTTCCTTCTTTTATCATTGATTTCCAGTTTCATTCCATTATGATCAGATAAAATGCATGGTATTATCTCCACCCCTTTATATTTACTGAGGGTTGCCCTATGGCATAATATATGGTCTATTTTTGAGAAGGATCCATGTACTGCTGAGAAAAAAGTATATCCACTTGATGATGGTTGATATATTCTATATATGTCAGTTAGGTCAAGGTTATTGATTGTGATATTGAGTTCTATAGTTTCTTTATTCAACTTTTGTTTGGAGGATCTGTCCAATGGTGAGAGAGGTGTGTTGAAGTCACCCATGATTATTGTGTTGTGGTCTATTTGATTCTTAAACTTGAGGAGAATTTGTTTTATGAACGTCGCAGCACCATTATTTGGTGCATAAATATTGATAATTGTTATGTCTTGCTGGTGAATGGTTCCTTTTAACAGTATATAATGTCCTTCCTTATCCCTTTTGATTAACTTAGTCTTGAAGTCGATTTTATTCGATATGAGGATGGCCACCCCTGCTTGCTTATGAGGACCGTGTGCGTGGTATATTTTTTCCCAACCTTTCACCTTTAGCCTGTGTATGTCTTTTCCAGTCAGATGTGTCTCCTGGAGGCAGCATATTGTTGGATTTGTTTTTTTAATCCATGTTACCAGCCTATGTCACTTTATTGGAGAGTTTAAGCCATTAACGTTTAGAGTTACTATTGATATATGGTTTGTACTTCCAGCCATGTTTGATTATTTATCTTCTTTTTTTTTTTAATTAGTTTGTTTCTCCATGATTAGCTTTCCCCCCGCCCTCTGTCTTTACAGAGGCACTTCCCACTGATGGTTTTGATTATTGTTTTTCATTTCTTCCTCGTGTAGTGTTTTGCTCAAGATGCTTTGCAATGCTGGTTTTCTGGCTGCAAATTCTTTTAGCTTTTGTTTATCATGAAAGATTTTTATTTCGTTGTCATACCTGAAGCTTAATTTTGCTGGATACAGAATTCTTGGTTGGCATCCATTGTCTTTCAGTGTTTGAAATACGTTGTTCCAGGATCTTCTCGCTTTCAGCGTCTGTGATGGAAAATCCATTGTTAACCTTATTGGTTTACCCCTGAATGTAATCTTCCTCCTTTCTCTTGTAGCTTTTAATATTTTCTCTTTGTTCTGTATGTTCGATATCTTCATAACAATGTGTCTTGGCGTTGGTCTACTGTGATTTTGTGTGCTCGGTGTCTTGTATGCATCTAAAATTTGTATATCCGTTTCCTTTTTTATTTCTGGAAAGTTTTCTGTAATTATTTCATTCGGCAGGTTACTCATTCTCTTGGTTTGAATCTCTGTACCTTCCTCTATCCCGATGACTCATAAGTTTGGTTTTTTTATATTATCCCATATCTCTTGGATGTTTTTCTCGTGATTTTTTACCAGCCTTTCTGAGTTGGCTAGACTCTTTTCAAGATGATATATTTTGTCTTCATTATCTGACGTTCTGGCTTCTACTTGCTCCATTCTGTTAGTGATACTCTCAATTGAGTTTTTAATTTGGTTTATCATTTCCTTCATTTCTAGAATTATTGTTTGATTTTTTTTATAATCTCTGTCTCTTGATAAAGATGCTTAACTTCTTCTTTTATCTGTTTATGTAATTCACTTTCAATGTGTTCTTTCACTGTTTGGATTTGCTGTCTCGTATCCTCTTTAAGGTTCCATTCCATCTGTCTCAGGTATTCCTTGAGATCGTTATATGACCATTTTTCTAATGACTCTAGATCCTCCTGAATATTTAGGCTGTCCTTCATTGTTTGTTGTGGTGAGCTGCTTCTGCCGTTTCTGCAGACTATGGTCACCATTACAAGATGACGCTGGCTCCGCTGTGGTCTGTGACAAACAACTCCTTATCTGGGAGAGTTGGCACATGATTTTTCACCACCCTGTACATCACCCTGTGAGAAAGCTCCACGCGGCAGCTTTGCATTGGGGCTTGGGATGCTTTATTAAGGCTGGGAGGGGCATCCGAGGGAGAAGAAGAAATATCCAGGGCCTGAATAAACTGTTGAAAGAAGATTCCCGAGTTGCGTCTTCCTTGCGGGCAAGGGGTCGCGACAGTTTGTACTCCTTTTCTTCCTTGCTTTTTTATGCTGCTCATGTTACTTCTTGTTCTGTTTGCTGAGTTACTGTTTATTCTTATAAATTTATTTGCTGCTTGGGAGGAAGTATAATAGAAGTGAAGGGAAGAAGTCACTAAAGAGAATGAGAGTAGGCAGGTAGAATTCAAGGAAGGGGGAATAAGAAAATTGAAAAGAAATGAAAAGACAAAAGAAAAAAAATAGAAAATAAAGAAAGAAAGAAAAAAAATTTTTTTAAAAATAATAAAGATAATAAAAAAATGAAAATTAAACTTTAAAGAAATAATACTAATAATAATAAAATAGAAAATTAAAAAAAATTAAAAACATTAAAAAAAGGTTAAAGAACAACAACACCACCAAAAAAATGAAAATGAAAGAAAAAGAAAAAATATTAATAATAATAAATGCAGTCATAGAGTTCGATTAACTTCTCTTCCAGTAGGTGGAGCTGCGCCCACTGGGCTAAGCTTCTCCTCTCAATAGGTGGGAACCATTCACTGTGTAGCAGTTCTTCGTCCTAGACTGGGCGGGTCTCCAATCCTGAGTGCCTAGGGCCTTCTCTTGTGTTTCCTCAAGTCAGGCCCCGCTCACCTGTGACGCTTACCACAATACTGGTTACACGCCAGGTCTGCTGCTCCTGGGAGCCCTGTTATCATGAGCGCCTGGGCACACTCTCCCTGTTTGCCTCCCTCAGACCCTAAGTTTGTAGAGCTTGGGGGTGAGAACCCCCAGCGAATTTGCTTGCCCTCCAGTAGCCACGCCCCCGGTAGCTGGTGCAAGAGACCTCAGTTGTCAGCACTGGTGGAGCGGTAGCGGGAGTTCCGTGCCGCGAGTCCCGCGCCACTCCTGATTCCCTCAGTCTGGCTATGGCGCTCACGGGAGAGCTGGGAGGGGCTCTTAAGGTTTCCCCGCTGTGTGGAGAGAGATGGCTAGGGGATTACACACCTGTCGCGCTGGTTTCAATGAAGTTATCTCCTCCACCCGTGACGTCAGCTTTCTGCCAGGGTGGTATCCCGTTCGCGGTGGTGTTCGTGGGGGTGTTCGCAGTGCCAGGCGGGCAGGGCTGTTCGCAGAGCAGGGGGTTGGGAGCTGTTCACCCGAGGGGGGGAGGGGGGGTCGTTTGCAGCGCTGAAGTGCCGGGGGCCGTTTACAGAGCCGGGCCGGCAGGGGCCGGGGCAGGCAGCGGCTGTTTGAACGTTCGCCGCCGGGCTAGCAGCGGCCTTTCAGCGGCGGCCGGCGGGACTGGGCCCCTGCACCTCGTGGCCGAGACACACTGATACTTCCAATAGACTTACTAATTCCCGGCAGGTCTCCTTTCAGCGGAATTTTGCTAGAAGTTTCTCAGCAGGTAGCATGTAGGTGTATTAATGGGTCTCTCTGATCCCTTTACTGTGGAGGTATTGAAAGTGCTGCTTCCTCGCCGGCCGCCATGTTGGGTCCTCATCTCATGCTTATTATAACCAAACCAAATGCTCAATTTCTGCCCACAAAATCTAATCTCTAGTTATTGGCACTGTGATCAGTTCATACTATATATGTAGTTATCCAAACAAAATCCTTCTCATTTGCTTGCCACATGCACATTATAGGATATCCCTACTCTTTCTACTTTCAGAAGAGATCCCAAATCTCTCTTTAATCTCCACCTCCAATCACCACCAGTCTTGTCCAAGAGAGACTCATGCCTCTTCCAAACTAAGTCAGTTACCTTATTGATAGTCTCTCTTCTGCTTTTGCCCCTCATTTGTTCTATATTTTACTCAGCAAAGTGGCACTGCTGGAAAATATGTCAAGCATTCAACTATGTACTTTGTTGATATCATTTATGACCATAATCTCATTTATTCAGTCACTTATCCTTTCACCAACTCATTTATTCAACAAATGCTAAGTATGTTCCAATTATATTCCAGACACTTTTTTTTTTTTTTTTTTGGCAGGGATTGAACCCAAGGGCACTTAAACACTAAGAGTTTGGGGCCTGAGCCCTGGAGGTTGAGAACTTTGTGGGAGGAACAAATTTGGTGGGGTGGGGAATGGGATCAGAAATATATTTTTGACAAGTTCAATGTGAAATGTTAATTAGAAATTAAGTAATAATCTTTTAATTTTTTATATTTTGTTAATTTTATTTTTCAAAATACTCGACAGCAGTGGAATGCATTACAATTCTTATTACACATATAGAGCACAATTTTTCATCTCTGTATATAAAGTATATTCACGCCAATTCATGTCTTTATACATGTACTTTGGTTTTTCTTTTTGCATTACAATTATTAATACACATATATACCACAATTTTTCATATCTCTGTTTGTATATAAAGTATGTTGACACCCAATTCTTCATACATGTACTTTGTATAATAATGTCCATCACATTCCACCATCCTTGCCAATCCCCTGCCCCCTTTTCCCCTCCCACCCCTCTTCCCTATCTAGAATTCACCTAATCCTCTCATTCAGCCCTTTTTTTAATTTCAATTTTTTATTTATGTTAATTAGTTACATATGACAGTACAGTGATCTTGACTTATCATACATTTGAATCAGATGGGGTATAATTTCTCATTTTTCTGAGTGTACAGGTTGCAGAATCACATTGGTCATGCAGTCACGTATATACATACAGCAATAATAATGTCTATTTTATTCTGCTGTCCTTCCTATCCCCACTTCCCCTCCCCTACCCTCCCATCACTTCTCTCTACTCAATCTAATGTGACACACTTCTTTTTTTTTCCCTCACATCGTCATACATGTATTCTGTATAATGATGAGGGTCTCCTTCCATCTTCCATGCAATTCCCCTTCTCCCTCCCTTTCCCTCCCACCTCTCTTCCCTATTTAGTGGTAATCTTCTTCTCATGCTCTTCCTTCCTACCCCATTTTGAGTCACTCCCTTATATCAGAGAAGACATTCAGCATTTGTTTTTTAGGGATTGGCTAACTTCACTTAGCATAATCTGCTCTAATGCCATCCATTTGCCTGCAAATGCCACGATCTTGTTATTTTTTAGTGCTGAGTAATATTCCATTGTGTACAAATGCCATTTTTTTTTTAAATCCATTCATCAATTGAAGGGCATCTAGGTTGGTTCCACATTCTAGCTATTGTGAATTGTGCTGCTATAAACATTGATGTGGCTGTGTCCCTGTAGTATGCTCTTTTTAGGTCTTTTGGGTATAGTCCAAGAAGAGTAATAGTTGGGTCAAATGGTGGTTCCATTTCCAGCTTTCGAAGGAATCTCCATACTGCTTTCCAAATTGGCTGCACCAATTTGCAGTCCCACCAGCAATGTATCAGTGTACCTTTTTCCTCGCATCCTCACCAGCACTTGTTGTTGTTTGACTTCATAATAATTTGATTCAGATGTTTTATAATGATTCTGTAGATGACAGAAGAGATTTGGACTGAAGATATAAATTTAAGACTATTATGGTTTAGATATTAGATATTTCCCCCAAACTCATGTGTGATACAATGCAAGAATGTTCATAGATGAAATGGTAAGATTATGAGAGCCTTAAGTCACTCAGTGAATTAATTGCCTAATGAGGATTAACTGAGTGGTGGTTGAAGGCAGGTAGAGTATGGCTGAAGGGGGTGAGCATTGGGGGCATGCTTTTCAGGTATATATTTTGTATCTGTTAAGTAGAGTCTCTTTGTTTCCTGGAGTGACAGCTTGTACTGCTTGCCTCTGCCACACTCTTCTGTCTTGATGTTCTGGACATTAGGAGCCCAGAGGAATGGAGCCAGCTGTCTATGGACTGAGACCTCGGAAACCATGAGCACCCAAGTCAAGTTTTCCTCTTTAAAATTGTTCTTTTCATCACAGTGATAAAAAAGCTGATTAAAACAAATTATTGTTATTATATATAGATAATAGTTAATGCTATAAGATATGTTAGAGTTGAATAAATTTACAATTTTTTGAATAAGTAGAAAATTGAAGAGGTATGTTCTATTGCTTAGATAAATGAAACAAAATTAAAAAAAAAAATGATTCCTGGATACCCAACAATCTCCAGACATTCAAGAAAAGAAACAATATAAATATTTTTAAAAAGAAATGAAATCAGAGGATATAAAGATAACATGATGAATAAAACAGAAATATTAAAATTATCTAATTAAATATATTTGAGAAAATATTGCAGCTGTAAAACAAGAATATGATGCTATGCAAACAAACCAGAGATGGGCCAGGAACAGAAAACTTCCATAACTGTCCTGCTGGATGCGTAAAAATGAACTAGAACATACTGTCATATTTTAGAACACTAAGGGTAAGGAGATAATCATGAAAGCTTTGTGGATAAAGACAAAAGAGATGAAAAATAAATGAGACTGGCAACAGGAAATGCTTAAAAGATCTAAAGAAAAATGGCTTTCAACCTAGAATTATTTTTAAAAAATATTTCTTTAGTTGTAGATGGACACAATGTCTTTATTTATTTATTTATGTATTTTTATGTGGTGCTGAGGATCGAACCCAGTGCCTCCATGTGTGAGGCAAGCACTCTATCACTGAGCTACTGTCCCAGCCCTCAACCTAGAATTCTGTACCAGCAAACATTTTATTTTGCTCATTCAAGCATTCAGATAATAAATTTATTTTTTACTTTTTCTTTGAATATTAGTTGAAGTAATAGTCTCATGTTGAAACAAATGGGACTCCAGGAATTTAATACTTTTCTCAGAAATTTAGAATAATTTAAAGAAGTGATATAGGTAATTAATAAATATGCATATACTAAGCAAGTTAGTAATTGTAGGAAAAAATAGAATCATAATAATCTCTACAAGACAAAAAAAGTCCTACTCATAGCCCAGTATGTGGTTGGATGTTAAATAAAATCTCCAACATTATACAGTCTTTACTGATTTTCAAAATTTAGAATCAATTCTTAAGTACAATGGAAATTTGGTCCTAATTATAGAACTAACTGTAAATATTACTAATACAGAAATGTAAAAAGTAGAAATGACCAAAATTAGAAGCTAGACAATAAGAAAGGGTAAGATAGTCTCATATAAGAGCGGTTATATTTTTAAAAATAAGTAATAAAACTATACACAGATTTTTAGTTATGAATTAAACAAATAAAGGAACTAATAATACTACAATATTGTGGCAGGGAGCAGAGGTCAAGAGGTAATAGACTTTAGTGTAAATTTTGTATCCTTGAATAGCTCAGTGAGAAGGCAATTAAGTCTAAATTTGATTATAATTCCCGTTTTGCTCTGTTTTATGTAGCTATACCAACATAGAAGAGTGTGGTACTTTGTAAAGAAAAAAAGATATAGCTAGCTCATAGTTTTGGTTCAAAGACTAAGGCCAGGTGGCACCATCAATTTAGCCTCTGGTGAGTATCTTTTGGTTATACCACAACATGGTAGATGGCATTATGGTAGAAGTATGTAAAAGAGGGAAAAATCACAGTGAAGCTGGAGGTATTCAGAGACCATCTTTGTTCTATTTATAACAACCTGCTCTCAAGGGTGCTAACCAGGATCTTACAAGAACTACATTAATCTCTTCTGGTGGTGGCATCTTCGATGATCTATCTTCTATTAGGCTCTACCTCTAGAGTTTCCACCATCCCCTACCACCACCTCAGTGGGAATCAAGCTTCCAGCACATGAACCTCAAACTGCATCCAAATCATAGTTTTCTTCCTTTTTTCCTAAAAGTTTATGTCTTGGAACCAACTAAGTCCTGTGAGAACTATAGTAATACCTGCTAAAGGAGTCACCCCCATGAAATAGCTGTTTTCTACCTGGTCCCGCCCCTTAGAGGTTTTAACACCTCCATCATTTCCACAGATGAAATGAAGCTTCTCATTCATAAAACTCTGGGGGATATATGCAAAAGATATCCAAACAGTAGCACCTTGCCAAAAAATGTTTGCGTGAGTGTGTAATTCATAAAATGAATCACAGGAAAAAAGAAACCAATAATGACAAAAATTTTTACCTTTTAGGAATAAAACTAAACTTTGGGAAAGGAAGATAAGAACTGATAATTTTAATTATGAGTTGTTTTATACATTTTGATTTTTTTTCATGTGAGCATTAACTTAATAAAAAGGAATTTAAATTTTTCAAAACCATACCAAAAGTTAAAAGCTTTATTGGACAATTTTAAGTATTTCAATTTGAAATTCCTATATAGAACTTGTATATTTGCATATGATGTAGAAGCTATTTAAGTTTTCTTATTTTTTATATATATGCATGCACATATATGCTTTATATACACACATACATTTGCATAAATGCATATATATGTAGTACATTATATAAATAAGTATGTATATATTACATATACATATAATATAAGCCTTTATCTGGGCTATGTTGGGAGGTTTTAATGTAATTATGTAAATGGTATAAAAGAGATACAAATGGAATACTTTTCTGTTCTTGTTCCTTATTCCACTGCATTGTGAAGCTCATCATGTATAGCTTGCTTTTATGTTAATATGGATTTATTATAAAAAATACTGAAAGATTCTGCTTCGTACAGTATATTATTGTGCTCTTTTTGGGAATGTTAAACAAAGGTGGTACAATATATGTTTTAGTTTTAGATTTGATTATAAATACCAGATTATTAGATGTTGCAGACAGTTATTCAGAATTTTTCTTTGTTCAGAATGGCTAATGTCTTAGAATACATTTGAAGGAAGAAAAAAAAAATCATGTTCTGTTAATGTGGACTGTGCTGATGGCTGTTAAGCTTGCCTGTTTTACTGGAGCAAAGACGTCATTGTGAAAAACAGAGGGCTTCAGAGGGGAATGATTCTCAGGGTTAGTCTCCTGTGTTAACCCTTCTCCACCATTTTTCATGCAACCTTCAGGTTGGAGCAATTCACCCTGAGCAATGAGAAAGTAAAAAATCTCATTTTCCCCCCTATGCCTCTGGCAGAAGACTATGAGCACTCTTCAATTCTGTTTTCGTACTTTGGATTTCTATCTATCAGAGATTTGTGAGAGCAGTTTTGAAAGTCTTTGTTTTCTGTACTTCTAGTTCTGGTATTATCTGTGAAGATATTCCCTTAAAAATGTCAACAAAACATCCTGTGCAGAATATAACTGAGATATAATTTAATTTTCATTAGCTAAATTTTACTAAGCAAGTTATTTGTTTAGACACATCCCTGAAACAAGAGGTTACTAAATATGTCTGATTTGATTAATACATTTGGCCCCAAAATAAAAAGTTCAAAAGAGGAATGCAATCTTTTCTGAGTGATTGTAAATAATATTTATGGTCTCATCTCTTTCATTTGCCTTCATGACAATTTCTCTACATGTACCTGAAATCCTTAGTTTCCAGGATTCATATACATTTGTTCAATGATTATTCTTTTACAGGAATGTGTGATGGGTCACCATGCTGATGCCTCAGTGAGCTTTGACAATTTTGAATTTTAATCTTCATGATCTCTTAAGTCTTTTAAATCCTCAACTTTCCCAATATATTCAAATTCCTTAGGGAAATGGTTAATAACCTGCCTATATTAATGATCTCAGTTTGGGATTTTTCTTTTTGCTTTAGTCAGCTTGTGTTTCTATATAACAGAATACCACAAACCTGGTGGCTTAACAAACATTTCTTTCTCACAGTTTAAAGACTAAGAAGTCCAAGCTGAAGATGGCAACAGATTCCTGGTGAGGGACCCCTTCCTGCTTGCAGATAACTAGTTTCTCATTGTGTCCTCACATGGTAAAGAAATAGAGAGTTCTGATCTCTTTTCTTCCTTTTACAAGGATCTTGATTGCATGATGGGGTTCCTACCCTCATATCCTCTTCCAAATCTACTTACTTCTCAAATGACCTCCCTCCAAATACTCTCACATGTAGGTTAGGGATGCAACATATGAATTCTAGGGGGAATAAAAACATTCAGTCTACAGAACTCTGCCCTTTGTACCCCCAATTTTATGTCATTCTTGGATATAAAATATATTAATTGAATTTAACAACCTCCCAATTTTTTAATTAATTCCAGCATCAACTCTAAAATCTGAAGGCCAAAGTCAATAATTTAAGTATTGTCTAAATTGAGTACAGGTGAGACTTGAGATATATTTTACCCTGAGATAAAATTTCTCTCTAGCTGTTAATCTGTGAAAGCAGATAAGTTTTGTGCTTCCAAAATAAAATGGCAGGACTGGCTTGGGAAAGATGTTCCATTCCAACAGGGAAAGACTGGAAAGAAGAAATGGGTAATGGATTCCCAAGCTCTACAACCTAGCAGGAGAAAAGCCATTACATCTTGAGGCTCAAGAATATTCCTCTGGTACAATGCCTTTCCCTTCAGACTCATTGGGGTGGCTATATCACCTCCATAGCTTAGCAGGACCCATTGGCTCTGTGGAGAACTGTCCTTGTGGCTTGCTGAGAGGGTGCACCCGAGTGGGCACAGTCCAACTTTTTGATACAAGGAGGAGGCAGCCTTTCCTATGGGCCTGTGGTGCATATAGTAGTTCTCATGATCTTTCAGTCACCTTTAGAGTTTTTTCCTCCCATTTCTTTTTGAAGAATAATGCATATTCACAGCCTTCCCTCATTTGCTCCTATTTTCCCTATTTAATCATATCTGGCAGTGTTTCTGCTTGTACAATCCCATTTCTATTCCTGGCTTTTGCTGAGATGTCTATGGTTTACATTCACACTAGTAGCCATATCCAATGTACAACCAGTCATACATTGGTGTCCTCTTAAAAGTATTCTTTCTTAGTTTTTGCACTGGGACAGGTTGAGAATTTTCTAATACTTTAGCACTTCTTCTTTTCCCCTTTTTCTTAACAGTTCCTTCTTTGATTCATTTACTAAAATCAGTCAGGAGGAACCATGCCATTACTTCAATACTTTGCCTAGAAATCTGTTGGACTAAATTTCCTATTCCATCACTCATAAGTTTTACCTTTCATAAAACACTAGAATACAGTTCAACTATTTTTTTCTACTTTATAAGAAGGATTTTTCTTCTTTCCAATGTCTAATAATGTATACCTCATTTCCATCTGAAACCTTATCAGAATCTCCCTTGATGTTCACATTTTTAGTACACACAATAAAACTCAGCCTCTACCAATTACCCAGTTCCAAAGTCATTTCTACATATCTATTTGTTTGTTTCAAAAACATCTAGCTTCTTTGGAACAAAATCTGTATGAGTTAGGGTTATCCAAAGAAATGTTATCTTTAGAATATTAAAGGTAGAGCTGGGGAAGGGGAGAGTGAGAGAGATAAGGAATTGATTCACATGATTTTGGAGGACTAGGAATCCCACATTCTTCAGTTAGCAAGCTGGAAACCCAGGAGAGCTACTGCAGTATTTTTCAATCCAAGTCCAAAGACCCCCAAATTAGGAGAACTAGTGGTATAGTTCTAGTTTGCATTTGAAACTCTAAATACCAGGAGGACAAATAGTATATGTCCCAGGGAAAGGGGTTGAGAAGACAAATATCCTGGTTTAACAGTCAGGTGGAAGGAAGGAGGAAGAGAGGGAGGAAGGGAGGAAGGGGCCAGCAGAGGAGAGGGGAGGGAAGGGGAGAGGGAAAGAAGGGAGGGAAAAGAGAATTCCCTTCCTTCACCTTTTCATGGTTCTGCTCTATTGAGGCCCTCAAAGATTGGCTGATGCCTGCCTACATTGCAGAGGACGATCTGCTTTATTCAATCTTTCAGTTCAAATGCTAATATCATCCAGAAACAATTTCTCAGACATACCTAGAAATAATATGTAATCAAATGTCTGCATATACTGTCTCAGTGAAGTCGTTACACAAAATTAACTATGATGCCTTTTTATTTTATTGGATCACTGATTCCCAGTCTATGATTGACCATGTGCTTCTATTTTTTATTTAGCACTGAAGATTTTAGAAAACTATTTCTGCTACCACTTATTTTCAACCAGGCAGGTCTTGGTTATAAGGAAGTAATTGTAAAGTCAACCATGCTGGCCTCTACACCATCTCTGACTATAAGCTTTGGTGAAATATGATACATACTTTTTGATTCCTAACTTCGAATTTATAATCTTCCTAGACATATATAAAATATCTTGAGCTTAAGGTACCTACACATATTATATGTGTATTTTAGATGCTCTTTGGGAGAAATTAAGATATTATTCTTAAAAGTATCACTTGGCAACAAAGAGAAAAATATTGCATTTGCCATCAAGAAGGTATAATTTCTCTGGGAATTTTGTATTTCATTTTCATTTTTTCTATTAATTTTCTATTTTCTCTTGAGCTATTATACCAATAGCTGAAGAAAACTGTGGAAGCTTTAAGAATTTAGTAAATACATACACTTAATAACTTTTAAGCTTTTCCAGAATAATTTGAGAAGAGTTATATTATTCATTATCCTTTCTTTGAAGACATCAAACTTCAAAACAACAGCAAATGGTTTTGCCAAAAATTATTTCTAAGATTAAATGGCAAAGGCTCTTCTTCCCTTGAGCATATTTGGAAATTGTCCTCTCATGGTCTCTGAATGTATGCTCATATTAAAATAGCACACAAATAAAAGAATTTTTTTTATTAACTAAAGCAGGGATGGTAATTAAATCACTGTCTTTATACATGCCATCAAATTAAAGAGAAACTTTTGGGTGTACATTTGCATTGCACATGACTTTTTGGTGCTAAGTCATGATATGTGTTATGAAAAAGTTTAAAGTTTGCTAGTTTAATCATTGATTCTCATAAAGTAGTATAGTAAAGGTATTCTTAATGTATTAATCTAGAAAAAATGAAAAATAGGCCCCCAAATCGAACAAGCAAACAAAAACAATGTGCCTGATATAGGTATGGAAAATTTGGAATTCTATAGATATCCCAGATAAATAATAGACATTTAAAAAGGATTGCCAAGCAAATGCAATAGATATGTGATATAGTTATTCTCATTTTACTAAATCTCCTTTCGAAAGACAGTGGGCTTTTTTTCATGTCCATTCTTCCCTCTTTGACCTTGGTGCTATAAAGACATTCAGCAACTGTTCCTATGTGATGGGGAAAATACCTGATTGGGCAAGTATGTACTTTATGAAATGTGATATAGCATCAATCATCATTAACCCAAATATCCCCATCACATGCAGGGCCTGACCCCATCACATCTGGTTTCCTGTTTGAAAATCCTTCACTTTGTGGAGGTTTTGCTGATAACAATGCTCCGAATGATCTCTAGGCAATGGAAACTGACAGAAGATGAATTATC
The DNA here is from genome assembly GCF_021218885.2 of Marmota monax. NCBI lineage: Eukaryota > Metazoa > Chordata > Mammalia > Rodentia > Sciuridae > Marmota > Marmota monax. Next base: position 3,226,647 of record NW_026695199.1, on the reverse strand, counting down.
TGTCACTCAGGAGGATGCCCTGACCATGGAAACAATCAAATACAACTGTCTATTATTATTATTTTTTTCCCTTTGGCTTTCTTTATTTCTTGGATTAGATTCTAGCTCAGCATCTGCTTTAAAAGCCTATTGAAAAATCTCAAGAGAAAATATGAAATAGAAAATTCCTAGAGAAATTATTCCGAGTTCATGGCAAATGCAATATTTTTTCTCTTTGTTGTCAAGTGATACTTTTAATAATAATATCTTAATTTCTCCCAAAAAAGCATCTAAAAATATACATATAACATGTATGGGTATCTTAAGCACAGATATTTTTGTTATATGTCTGGGCAGATTGCAAATTTGTGGTTAGAAATCACTAATTTTATTCTCCTACTGAAAAATCTTAGATAATGAACAGTGTGGTATCAGTAACTGAAGATGGCCACATATTTGACCTCAACAATTAAAACAAACTATCACTCAAAATAGACCAAAAGAATTAGTTTTGCTTACTAAATACTAATTCTGTGCTTTTGTACAAAGAAACCATAATACTACCTTCTCTTCATAAAAACAGGTAAAGCACCACTATTGCAGTGAGGTAACAGAAAATCATCTTTATTTGTTATGGTTTGGATATGAGGTATCTCTGAAAATCCCATGTTAGGCAAGGCAGGAATGTTCAGAGGTGAAACAATTAGATTATGAAAGCTGTAACATAATTAGTGGATTAATCCATTTCATGATTTAATAATTTGAATGGATGACTGGGTGAAGGCAAGTGGGATATGGCTGGAGGAAATAGATCACTGGGGTGTGCCTTTGGGGTTATATTCTCTCCCTGTATCCTTGCTCTGTCTTTCTGCTCTCTGGCTTCCATGAGCTGAAAAGCTTTCCTCTGCCAGGATGTTCTGCTTCACCTTGAGCCCAGAGCATTGGAATTGCTGAGCGTGGACTGAAACTCTGAAACTTTAATTCCCAGGTATGACTTCTGAACCACTTATTAATCTTATCACTGGAGATATATAAAACGAGAATTTTAAAACCCATTTGGTAGGTGAGAAACTGAGACAAAGGTGCTTTAAGTGACTTGACATTTTTCACATTGCTATTCAGTGAACGAGAATTAATACAGGTCTCTTTTTCTTTCGTTGTTCCCATGCATTTACCCCTGTACCCTAAAGGTCATCCAAGGAGTTAATTTCATATTAACGGAATTCTCTAACAGTGGATTCTTTCCTGTCACATAGCAGTTTAGTTATTCTTTATTTGGATGTAATCGAAATAAAGTCAATATAATCTTAGATGATGAGATAAATGTATCCCAAACAAGCACACTGATATCTGATATGCATAATGAATTAATGTTCTTGATGCTTAGGATAACAACTAATGGTGCATCTCTTCCCAGTTAGTGAATTAGAAAGCCAGGCATTCATCCAAATATGCAGATGTTTAGCCTTGTGTAGTCCAAACCTCTGAATGACTGACACAGTTTTCCCTTTGAATTAAATTATTTGGTTTTAAACAGTGGCAGAGTATCAGAAAGATAATTATATGACTTTAAAAAGAATTCCTTCAATCTTGACCAACAGCAGCTTGAGTTGCATAGGGAAAAATTGTATTTTATAGTTTTAATTATTAATTTTATATTGTACTTATAGAAACTTTAATTAGTCCTTTTGACTTTTCTAGTTATCTTCTACTGAACAGCAATTAAGGTCCTCAGTTCTGTTTACCAGATGGAGGAGTTTAAGTGATCTCAACAATTAAAACAAAACTTCTTAGTTTTCTCTGCTTCTCTTTTTCCTATTCAATCTGGTCAGAAAATCATAAAATATTCAATGCAACATTTGAAATTAGAGAATTGTAGACTTGTCTCTTGAAATAGGTTAGAATATATCAAGCATTTTATTTGTAGTCTTGCTTCCTAAATGTTTACAGTAAAAATGGAGAGGCAGCTTTATTGTATTTTTGCTAAATTCATTAGGCCTTCTATTCAGTCTGTTAATTGTCCCCTCCTGTTGTGTGGTCTTAATGAAAAGAATCCATTTTTAACCAGCACCTTCCATTGTGGCCCTGATGTTACCATGGAAATGAAATAGCTTGTACTGAAATTGTCTGCTGTACATATTTACAGAACATTAGGTAACACCTGGGCATTAAAATCTTGCAATACAATAGGTTTTTATTTTTTAAACTTGCCAGCAATACCATTTTTCTTTCACATTAGTTTCTATCCATTGTGGTAGATGGACATTCAAGTAATAATTACCAGTAGGTTGGCAGTCTAATTATATATATATATATATATTTATTTAAAATATTATATATATTTTAAATTAGGTTGTCAGTCTAATTATATATATATATATATATATATATATATTATATATATATATTTAATATTATATATATTTTAAATTAAAAAATACTATATATATGTATTTCATATATGTAATATAAATATCAGATATAATATGTATATATAACAAGAAGAAAAGTACTAGAATCTTTATAACATGAAAAGAGCAAAATTAATCTTAATGTATTTTATGATACCACAAATGTATGTTATTATCTTAGAAAGTGTCACAAATATATATGTAATTATATTTCTATTAAATATTTGTGTTTGCCTACTAGGTAGATGCTGTGATACTAGTTCAGGATACAAAGATGGATAGGATACCTTCCCTGACCTCAGGGAGTTCATATTCTAGAAAAATATAACAAGTAAAAGTATGTAGGTAAATGTCTTCCAACTCAGCCCAGGAGGCAGAAATTAATTTCACATTTAAATTGCTAGGAAAGGAATAAAGATAAAATGTCAATTATTCCCTTCTCTTTTTTGATATGATTTTTAGATGCTTTCATGCCAGACCTTGGTATATCATGGATGGTAAGAGAAACTACAATCCCTGCCATGGAAACAATCAAGTACAACTGTTTATTATTATTATTATTTTTCCCTTTGGCTTTCTTTCTTTCTTGGATTATCATGCCTTTTGGCCTCTTGGTAATGCATTTGTGCCTTTCCTTTATCATTTTACTGCATTTCACACATTAATTTTTAACAATTATTTAATTCCCTCAATTGATAATCAGTTCCCACATTGCAGTAGACAATATTAAATCGTACTTTTCTGAGGTTATCTGACTGTCAGAATTGTTACATCAAAATTTTTATTTATCTTAATAATACTTTATTTTGTTCTTTAAAAATAGAAATAACTTTCCTATTCAAAGTTAATATTCTTTACCCATGGTCTGGACTCTATATATTCAACTGCATTTAGGCCGAAAACTGCATTTGGCCATGGAAATGCTGTTCTTCATGTTGTCACTACGGCACTGATAGCAGCATTTAACACAGTCCCAAAGGAACTCTTGTGCTGTCTCCATAGTGTTAACACTCACCAGGGCAGGATTTTAGGAAACCTCAGAACTCCTCATATCCCCCACTGTCCTAACACTGTGCCACCACTGCTCTTCTTATCATTACACAGTTTTAAGAGACCACACCCAGGAAGGAGACTGTAGATCAAGTTTATTCCCCACATTCCTCAGAAAAAAATCAGAATTAAAATCATGTTCTGCCTTGATCACAAACTCAAGTCTAAGCCTCCTGGACCACCCACCATGGTTTCAGCTTCTTGTGGCTCTGTGTTTGATTCCCAGTTTGATTCGGTCTTTCTGCCTTCCCCATTTGTCCACACCCTTCCACTGTGTTCTCTACAAAACATCTCCTGCATCTTTTTATCTCAATAGTTTCTCACTGTTATCTCTAGAGGAAGCTCAGATATCCTCTTAGACCAACTCTGAGTTGTGACAGCTTTTCTTCCATGCTTCATGTAACATGAGGTCCCAGGGTAGATTGGATGCCATTTTTTGCTTCTGATCATTTCTCCCTGACTCCCAGACTACTGTCTTTACTGTTTTGTTTTTCCTTTTTGTCAAAACCTGTAGTTCATTTGATGCACATGACTATTGATGCTTCTATACTCTTGAGCACTTAATTTGCAATCTTCCAATCTTCCAATCCCTGGAGATTTTATTGCTTTCTCTATGTCTGTTATTTTTCTTAGTATCTGAAACATATTTGTAGACATTTTTATTAAAATCCTGCACCCTCAGTTGATTCAATTCATTATATTCAATGGTTATATCTTCTCAACTTATTCTGAATTATGCAGTTTTAGATCTTATTCTCAATTTGCCCTAACCCAGGAAGGGCAATTTTCATAAAATTTTGGTAATAGGAATTCCATTCTCTGATCATCAGGTACTTTGAATTCACATATGCTTCTCCAATTCTTCCCCCACAAGTAACCTCTGACCATGTCACTTTTCAAGTTTTTATTGTCTTGATGGTACTGGGGATTGAACCCAGCAGTGCCCTACCACTGAAATATATCTTTAACATTTTTTTCAAAATTCTTAAAATTTGTTCTAATTAGTTATATATGATAGTAGAATGCATTTTGACACATCATATATAGATGTAGTACAACTTCTCATTCTTCTGGTTGTATATGATGTAGAATTTCACTGGTTGTGTAGTCATATATGTCCATAGGCTAATAATATCTGATTCATTCTACTATCTTCCTACCCCCTTATCCACTTCCTTCCTTTCACTCCTCTCTGCCTAATCCAGAGTACCTCTATTCTTTCCTAGCCCAGGCTCTTTCTTGTGAATTAGCATTTGTATATCAGAGAGAACATTCCACCTTTGATATTTTTGTATTGGCTTATTTCACTTAGCATGATATTCTCTAGCTCCATTCATTTACCTACAAATGCCATCATTTCATTCTTCTTTAAAGCTGAGTAATATTCCAGTGATTATATATATATCATGTTTTCTTTGTCTATTCATTTGTTGAAGGACATATAGGTTGGTTCCATATTTTAGCTATTGTGAATTGAGCTGCTATAAATATTTTTTTAACCATATGATTTATTTTTATTTTCTTAGTCATACATGACAGCAGAATGTATTTTGACATATAATACATACATGGAATGTACATACATCAATCATATTTTCTATTCTATTCTGCTGCCCTTCCTATCCTCCCTATTCTTCCCCTCCTCTCCCATCCTTTCTCTCTATCCAATCTAATGTGACACACTTTTTTTTCTTTTTCTCATTACAACATCATATATGTATTCTGTATAACAATGAGGTTTTCCTTCGATTTTCCGTGCAACTCCCCTTCTCCCTCTTTTTTTCCTCCCACCTCTCTTCCCTATTTAGTGGTAGTCTTCTTCTCATGCTCTTCCTCCGTATCCCATTTTGGGTCACCCCCCTTATATCAGAGAAGACATTCAGCATTTGTTTTTTAGGGATTGGCTAACTTCACTTAGCATAATCTGCTCTAATGTCATCCATTTGCCTGCAAATGCCATGATCTTGTTATTTTTTAGTGCTGAGTAATATTCCATTGTGTATAAATGCCACATTTTTTAATCCATTCATCTATTGAAGGGCATCTAGGTTGGTTCCACATTCTAGCTATTGTGAATTGTGCTGCTATAAACATTGATGTGGCTGTGTCCCTGTAGTATGCTGTTTTTAGGTCTTTTGGGTATAGTCCGAGAAGGGGAATAGCTGGGTCAAATGGTGGTTCCATTCCCAGCTTTCCCAGGAATCTCCATACTGCTTTCCAAATTGGCTGCACCAATTTGCAGTCCCACCAGCAGTGTATGAGTGTACCTTTTCCCCCACATCCTTGCCAACATTTATTGTTGTCTTTATTCTTGATAACTGCCATTCTGACTGGCATGAGATGAAATCTTAGTTTTGATTTGCATTTCTCTAATTACTAGAGATGTTGAACATTTTTTCATATATTTGTTGATCAACTGTATATCTTCTTCTGAGAAGTGTCTGTTCAGCTCCTTAGCTCATTTATTGATTTTTTTTAAATTAATTAATTTTTTTTTGGTGTTTTTTGAGTTCTTTATATATCCTGGAGATTAATGCCTACCTGCGGTGCATGTGGCAAAGATTTTCTCCCCTTCTTCAGGTTCTCTCTTTACATTATTGATTGTTTCCTTTGCTAAGAAGAAGTTTTTTACTTTGAATCCATCCCATTTATTGATTCTTTTAAAAAAATTTAGTTACAGTTGGACATAATGCCTTTATTTTATCTATCTATCTATCTATCTATTTAATGTGGTGCTAAGGATTGAAACCAGTGCTTTGCACATGCTAGGTGAGTGTTCTACCACTGAGCCACAATCCCAGTTCCCCCCACCCCCTGCCCATTTAATGATTCTTGATTTTATTTCTTGCTCTTTAGGAGTTTTGTTAAGGAAGTCATTTTGTAAGTCGACATGGTGAAGATTTGGGCCTACTTTTTCTTCTATTAGGCGAGGGTCTCTGTTCTGGTGTATAAATCTTTGATCACTTTGAGTTGAGTTTTGTGCAGTGTAAGAATAGGGGTTTAATTTCATTTTGCTACATATGGATTTTCAGTTTTCCCAGTGTCATTTGTTGAAAAGGCTATCTTTTCTCTAATGTATGTTTTTGGCACCTTTGTCTAGTACGAGATAGCTGTATTTATGTGGGTTTGTCTCTATGTCTTCTATTCTGTACCATTTGTCTACATATCAATACCATGCTGTTTTTGTTACTATGGCTCTATAGTATACTTTAAGGACTGGTATTGTGAGGCCTCCTGCTTCATTCTTCTTGCTAAAGATTACTCTGAGAATTCTGGGTCTCTTATTTTTCCAAATGAATTTCATGATTGCTTTTTCTGTTTCTATGAAGAATGACATTGGTATTTTAATAGGAATTGCATTAAATCTATACACTTTTGACAGTATGACCACTTTGACAATATTAATTCTGCCTAAATAACAGCATGGGAGATCTTTCCAATCTTCTAAGATCTTTAACCCTTTTTAAAATTTTATCTTGAGATAGGATCTCCTGAGTTGTTGAGGTTGGCCTTAAACTTGCCTAAGCATCTTGATTAGCTGTGATTCCAGCATGGCCCACCACATCTGGCTTCCATGTCACCTTTTTCATCTAGCAGTATAACCTCACAAATCTTCGTTTCTCTCTTATTCAGATAGATTACACTGCCTTGTTTCCCCATGACAGTCCCTTCAATTTTCTTGCCTCTCTTTTTTTTCCCATTTATCCTGGTAAAATATCAACATCCTCTTCAGTCTCGCTGCACCATAGCATCCAAAAGTAGCTAGGGAAAAAATACATGTTCACTCGCTGTTACATTTAAAAATCATAATGAAAAACCTCATGTATTTCCTTAAGACTATCTGGATCTTCTACTCCATTTTCCTAACTAATTCACCCTCTCCTTAAAACTTACTTCACATTTTATTTTTATTCTGAGTTTCCATATCCTTTTTACCTTCTTGCTCTGAGTAGATGACCATCTTCATACAGCACTAAGAAAATAGGATATATTAGAAGATAAGTACCTCCTCTGCTTTACTCAGTATAATTGTCCTGCAACTTTCCCTTTTCTCTTTTGATTGTAAGTACAATTGCTGCATTACAAATTATTCCCAAATTTAATATCTTAAAGCAACCATTTTATCATCATATACGGTTCCTGTTGAACAGGTATTCAGGAAGTGATCAGCTGGGAGGTTCTGGCCCAGGATCCCTCATGCGATTGCAATTGTAGTCAGTTCATGGCTGGAGCGCAAACAAATGGAGCAAAGGGTGGCCTAGTGTTTCTCTCCCTTCATAAAGCCTCAGAAGTTCCCTCTGTGGTAGCTCTGCACGGTAACTTTGGGCATCCTCACAGCACAGTAGCTTCCAGGAGTCAGAATGCCTACAAAGCAGTTTGGGGCTACAGTGGGAGTGTTGTAGGGATCAAGGAGAAGGTTTCATTGCCTTTTCTGTCCTCATCTCAGAACAGTGAGATGCTTCACAAAGCATCTATTGTGCTCATCCTTTTGATTACAGGACCGTCACAAACCACACAGATTTGAGGGGAAGGGACATAAACCTCATGTCTTAATGAGAAGAGTGTCAAAGTCCCATTGTAGAATAGCATGTGGGATGGAAAATATTATTGCAGTAACTTTTTTTGGAAAATAAAATCTGTCTCATAGTCTAATGAATATTTTCTTTGCTACTGACACTTATTTTCTATCTGAATACAAATTTACTGCAAAAGTACCCATTAAAAAAAAAAACACCATATGTCCATATGCCCTCTGCTTGTACCAACTTTACTCTTCTTTACTGCAAAAATTTTCAAAAGCATTTGTACTCCTTTTCTTTCATTTGTCTCTTTTTTTTTTTTTTGGATCATATTTTATCATCACCCACCAGTAAAATAGCCTTGAAAAGGTCATTATTTTTTCAAAATCTGTTAATCCTTGTTATTTTTTTTTTACCTCATGACTTAGCATTAGTTAATACAATCAATTACTCCCTCTTATTCTAGTCCTCATGTCCACCACTCCTGAAATTATCTCCAGCTCAAAGATCTAAATTTCATCTTTTGTCATCATGTCCCAATTTTCAGCTCCAACCTCAAACTCTCCTTGTATTCTGGTCTTTTGTCTCATTGCCTATTTGATGACTACTTGATTGCTTAATAGTCATATCACATATGTTCAAAAGAGTGGTCTATCTTAGCTTTCCTTACTCTTCCTGCCCCCATAACCAAGCATATTAATTTCTCAGATTCCCTCATTCTGGAAAATGACCACAACAGTTACTCCCAGTTTGATACCAAATGTCTAGGAATCTTACCTGAGTTCTCTTTGTCTTCTGTCTCCATATCCTATTCATTCAGTGTGCATTCAATTACACTTTCAAAATATACCCAGATTGACAAATCCTTATTATCTCCACTGCCACCCTCTCAGCATGTTAAACTGTCATCAATTTATTGGAGTACATAACAAATATTGTTTATCTCACTTCTTTCACCTCAGTAGCAAATATTATTTTAAGAAATATTGAAACACACTTTTTTGGTAATGATCATTCAAAGTCTTCTTGACACATTCAGAATAACTGCACTGTCTTTATTATTACCTACATGGTTGTCCTAATATGAGCTGGTCCCTGTCTACCTTTCCCACATCATTTTCTGCTTCTTTATCCCTTGCTCACCCCTTTCTTACCCCTGTTGCCTCCTTGCTCTTACACTCCTGGAAAACTCCTTCTTTTGCACATATTTGAACTTACTGTTTCTTTTGCCTTGAGCATCCTTAACAATTTCTAGTGTCCTGTGGCAGTCCACAGGCTAGTATTTGGGAGCCTAAATGGTTCTAAAGGAAGCCTTAGTAAGAGCCTACTGGGTCCTCTTCTGACTTGTCACGTATCTTGGTTTTAATTCCTTCTCATTCATTGTTGCTTTTACACTTCCCATTTTAACAAATATTCTCCTTGAAGGTAAAAAAAAAAAGGCAGGGAAATAGGAGCTAAAACTAATTTCTTTCTGTTTTTAGTAAGCCATTCAGCAACTTGAGCAGATAATACCTTTATTTTTATAAATTATAAAAACATAAAATATTTTATTTGTCATAATTTAAAGAATATTGTTGTTTTGATAAAATTTCAAAAGATTCAACTTTTGTGAATTTTGCTTTTCTTCTTCATGTAACACATCATTTGTATGCATATCTGTATTTTATACATTATGTATTTTCTACATTACTCTCAAAATTCTGTTTCAATGTTTTCATATGTTTCTTTATCTATTTCTTTAGGTAGATAGGTATTTTTTTTAACCTCATCAGCATACTTGTGTTTCATAGTTGGTTCTTTGTCTTTACATATTCCTATTCCTGAGTAGATGACCATCTTCATGCAGCACTGAGAAAATAGGATATATCAGAAGATAAATACTCCCTCTGCTTTACTCAGTATAATTGTCCTGCAATTTCAGACATGGAGGATATGCTTACTTCTTTGGTTTGTAAACAATGGGTTTTGTTCTAATTTAGGGAAGTGTTTTTACCTTTTTTTTTTGCATACAAAAACAAATTTTTTTGCATTAGCATACTGTGTTTACTTTGTGTTGTGATGGTTATCCTTCTATTCTAAATAGCCTTCTGTGACATTTTTCTTTTATTTGTTGAGGAAATCCAAACATATGTGTAGATTCATGGGTCCAGTTGCTGCACGCTTAATGATGGGTCTGTTAGAAATTGAGGTGGGAGAGAAATTGCTGGTACTAGACAGAATTAAAATTGTTGAAGCTTGTCAGTTGCCCTTGCTGCTCACATGATTCCTCCAAAATCATCACAATGAAAGTTGAAATAGTACTTTCTATATTAACGATCTAATAACTATTATCTCTAGTGAAAGCATTGGTAGGAGGGAGAAGGAGAATCATGTTGAAATTTAAGTAGGCTTTTTCTAGACTCTATCACTTCTTTATAGGAATCTTAAAAAATGGTCCACTTTGGCTAGCTCCCTGGAAGAAACAAGGTTAAGATGGAGCAACTCGTAGGATCTGCCAAAGCGCAGGTCGTAAATCGGCTTACCCTCATAGCTATGTCAAATCAAGAAATCAGGAAAGAGAGGGACACAGCCTGGCATAACTAGAGGAGGCTAGTCCTGGCAATGTCTGCTTATTATATGGGAGAGGAAGTATAATATGGGTCCACTGGTGTGTGGCCTACTAGTCTCATGAAGACTACTGAACTTTAAATATTATATCTGCATTTCAGGGAGGAAGAGGTAAGGGGACATACTCCAGTGAATACATTACATTACAACAGGAATTCAAAAATGTTCCAAGAAGTTCCTCCAACTGAAAGCTACTGATAACCAACTGGATAGAAAAAAGTTTGATCATAAAGTCATGACTTGGCATGAAGCTAAAAAGAAGAGCACTATATTGGCTAGAAAATATGACAGTCACATGCATTAAGCTGGTTAGTAATTGTCCAAGTTATTTTAGGTATTCATTTATATACACTGAATCTGGATTATATTATAAAATTACAAACAACTTATTTAAGGAATCTTCATTTATCCTATATTCAGGTTGTTTATAATTATTTGATGAAATATCCTTCTACCTCAAATAACAGTTTTACTCATGTTTTGATAAGTTCAGCAGCATTTCTAGAATCCATTACCTCTCTCCTAAGAATGTCCAGGAAGAAATAAAGCATATTATAACAGTAAACATGCTGATAAATGTGCAAATGACCTTTTGATAAACGTGAATGACCTGGTCAAACCACTAGCAATATTTATAAGTGGAAAGATAATGGTAACTTCTTGTCTATAAAAGGATTTTTTTAGCAAGAAAAAGGTTATTCTGTTAAAGTTGCATATTGTAAATGCACCTGGAATTTATAGATTTGGGGGAACTGGTTACCTGATGAAGGTTACATAAGCTGTGCAATTATTATAGGATAGCTGAAATGACTTCCTCTGTGTGAGCAATGTTTCTGTGTACAACACTCAAATGGTTCACCTGTCAACCTGGAGCCAAATGCAACCCCTTATAGGAGAAGAAAGTCCTTTTATATTTGAAGCTGTGTTTGAGGCCCTCAGATTCCTTTAAGGGAAGAATTCTTCAGTGGTGTCTATTAATTTGTTGGTGAAATTTTATATTGGGTACAAAATTTATGATTTATATAGTCAGATTTGACAAGATGATTCTTTGTGTAACTGCAGATAAAAACTAAAATTTCTTTGTGAGGGGGAATGCATTATTTAGGAACTATGGTCTGTGTAACTAGTTATTAGATAATCAACCTCATGGAGCAACATCACCTCTGTCTATTGTCCTTTTCCCTTCCTCAGGGACATCTTGGACCACTCTTCTGTCTTTCTCATTACATTGAGGTACAGTTGGTCCCCAACTTATGATCTTTTGACTTTACAATGGTGCAAAAACAAACCTATATAACCATTCTGATTTTCACTTTCAGACTGACATTGATAAATTACACGAGCTATTTAATACTCTGCTTAAAAATAGTCTTTTGTGTTATATGACTGCCCAACTAAAATGGCTAATGTAAATGTTCTGAGCACATTTAAGGTAGGTTAGGCTAAGCTATGCTGTTCAGTAGGTTAAGTGTATTAAATGTATTTTTGTGTTACTTATGATCTTTTCAGTTTACAATGGGTTCAACAGGATGTAGCCCCATAAAAGTCATCATACTTAAAGAAAAATTTGGTCAACTCAAGTCCAGCTTAAATATTCAGTTGCATATTCAATTTATTGTACATCTCCTCTCTTCCTAGCACAAGCTAGGCTTCTTGGGTGACTCAAGTAGGGATGGAAGAAAATCTGCTTTTAAGGTATCTATTCCATCTCTACTTCTCTTCACCTTCTTTTCCAGCAAGTGCAATGGAAGATCTTTGGAGAGAGAAGAGAGAGGGGGAGATATTTTTATAGTTTTTGTTAGGTTATCTCTTGGCTAACATCTGATAGCTGATGTTTCCCCTGTTGTGTCTGGCATTCATAAACTGGCCCTTTGGGGAGCTTGTGTGATCCTAGTACGTAATCTCAGTGCCCAATTCCTTGACTTGGGAGATCTGCTCCATTCCTAACTCTTTTCAAATACACCTTAGTTTGTTCTTCTGGTTGTTAACATAGCCTTTTGCTTTGGGTCTTCCTTGTTTGGTAGCCTGCCTTCATAATTTAGGACAAAGAGGATGTGCCAATCAAGCCTTGCTACTTTCTGTAATGTCCACTTTCTCCAGGAAAAATTGACCAACCTTCTATTCCTCCTTCTAATTTTTTCAACTTCTCATTTCCTCTCCTCATTTTGTCTCTTGTCTGAGAATGGTTCAATCTGTTTATATAAGACACTCCTCAATTAAGACTTGAGAAACCAGTCATTATGCTATAATGTATCTGTGTGCTATGATCTTATTATAATATTACTTATTACTTGAGTGATAAGATAAACATATTCATAAAAATTCAACTGATTCTTTCAGAGATTCCTTGTTTGGCTTGAGGAGAGGAGCAAGACACAACTGTTTTAGTCAGATTTCTTGCTGCTGTTACCAAAAGGTCAGACAGGAACAATTAGAGGAGGAACAGTTTATTTGGGGGCATACTGTTTCAGAGGTCTTAGTCCATAGATGATTGAGTCTATTCTTTGGGGCTCAAGGTAAGGCAGAATATAATGGATGAAGAGTGTGGTGGAGGAAAGTGGCTCAGGACTTGGTATCAGAAAGCAGAGATATAAAACTCCCCTTACCATGAACAAAATATAAACCCAAGGCACTCCCCCATTGACTCACCTGTTTCAGTCAGACCCTGTCTGCCAACAGTTACCACCCAGTTTATCCCTATTAGGGATTGATTAGGTTAACGTTCTCAGATTCTAATAATTTCACCTCTAAACTCTTATTCATTGTATCACACATAAACTTTTGGGAGACACCTAATATCTAAACCATAGCAACAACTTTCTATACACACTGATCATCCTTGAGTTTTTATGATGAGCTGAGACCAAACATTCTAGTTGTCTTGTCTGGTTTATGTATAAACTGGCAAGAGATGGGCTTCCTAATATATTTCCTTGTGTTAAGAATGTACATTTTACTTCTTAATAAGTGATGAAAAGAGTATCTGACCACAATTGCTTTGTACCTGATTCTAATTGCTTAATTTCTTGTGCTTTTATATCCCAGGTCTCAAAACTTCAAATATGGGGGGGGGGAGTATCACTAAACTTCCTATTTCATATACGTGTGTGTATGTGTGTGTGTGTGTGTATATATATATATATATATACACACACACATATATATTGATTGTCCTTCCAAAAATTACACTGATCAATCCTTATAATTGATAATAGTGAATATTATCATTTATATTACTTTTACTCATTTGATAGACTAGAACTTTGTTGTTGTTTCAATAAGAATTTCTTCATAGGTTGAATTTTTAAAAATGTATAATATTGATTATTTGTATTTCTGCTTATGTAAATAACCTATTCCTGGAATTTAGCTAATTTTTTTCAGATGGGTTATTCAGACTTTGATTATAATGAAGACACTGAATATTTGTTTGTCAGTTTTCAAATTTACAGTTCAAATTCTCAAACATTATGTGTTTTATTCTTTTAAGTGTCTAAAATTTATTTTTCATCCTAACACAGTAATATTTTTTTTGGTACTGAGGCTTTAACTCAGAGGTGCTTTACCACTGAGTTATATCCCCATTCCTTTTTGTTAATTAAAATTTTTTATTTTTCATTTTGAAACAGAGTCTCATCAAGTTGCCCAGGGTCTCACTAAATTGCTGAGAATGGCCTGGAACCTGCAATAGTCCTGCCTCAGCCTCCTAAGACATTGGGATTATAGTTATGCATCACCATACCTGCCTAATAGTTTCTTTTTAATATTTAAATATTTGGGCTATTTTGAACTTATTTTGGAATAAAGTACAATTTGAGACTCTATTTTCCAATGTTCCCAATAACATTAATTTTTTTAAAACTCACCTTTCTTAATTGATAAAGAAATTATTTTTGTTTTATTTATGTGTTTATTTAGATGTAAATAGATCATGTTATAAGAAATCTTACATTATTTTTACATTAACATTTTATTAATAATTCTTGAGCAGTTATATTTCATTATGAATGGTAAAATATCTTTTTCAGTTTTCTCATTCCAAAAAATCTCTAACTCTTTCATCACTGTCTATTTTTCTGACTAATCAATAGTCATTTTTTTGATGTTCAGAGAATTAGCACACCATATTTCTTATTTTGTTAATTTTAGTCTTTCCTTACTTTGCATATGATTATTTCATTATTCACTTTTAAACTTTTACTGAGGTATAACTGACAGAGAAAAAACTGCACATGTTTAATGTATACAATTTGATGAGCTTGGGTATATGAATATACACCTATAATACCATCATCATAATTAAGGTACCGAACATTCATCATTTCCAAAAGTTTCTTTGTATTTCTTTATCTTTGTGAGTATGTGTGCATGTGTGTGTGTGTGTGTGTGTGTTAAGAACATGAGATTCACTTTTTTAAACATAATTTTAAGCTCATAATACATATTGTTACCTAAAAGTAGGCATAATGTTTTACAGTAGATCTCTAGAACTTATTCAATCCAATTAAGAAAACTAGAATCATGCCTGTGACAAAATCCCCAGATGTCACATTCTGTCTGCATTGGGAGCAGTAGGGGACAGGCCATGAGTCAGGAGTGTATAGGGAAATCATTTCTCATGGAGAAAAAATAAATCCTCCAACACAAACCACATTTATGTTGATCCCTTTGATCTGTATAACCCTTTTAGAGGTAAAATGTAGTTATTATAGCTCAATCACACTTTGGTATAATTTACCTCATTAGTTTCTTTCCACTATGGTTCCTAAAGATGTACACTGTGGCCTCTGTGTCATGTGGGCATCATGAACCAGGCACGATCTCTGCCTGGTTCTAAAATAGGCACCTACTCTTGCTCCTTGGCTCTTTTATACTGCTGCATTTAGTTCTCCTGCCTCCTTTTCTCTTTTGGTGCCACTTATGAGAGGAGACAGGCCCTCCCTTATTCCTATCTAGTTCTTTTCATAGCCAGAAAAATTTAGGTAATGAGAGGGCAGCAAGAGTATGAAGACCCTGGGAGCAAGAAGAATTTCTGACATGAAAAAGACATTGTAGATATCAATTATTATTGCATGTTAATATGGTCAAATGAAGCAGATAGATATATATGGATTTAAATAATCTATATAAACCAAAAAAATTCCATGAGCCTGTTTATTGACATCTCCTCAGATAGAATCATAAAATAGGTTTTTCAAAGTTATTTCCTTCCCATATTATTAATATTATTATGCTATAATGTATTTGTGTGCTATGATCTTATTATAATATTACTGATTGCTTGAGTGATAAGATAAACATATTCACAGGAATAAGTTAAATGCAATTACAGAGCAAGAGAGAGAAAGAGAGAAATAGATACGGGGGCCTGCCTGTTTTTGAAAACGTTGGAACTGAAACTGTTTTTTTTCTGTACATTGTAACCCTTTCGCTACCATTTATACAAATGCAACTGACCTACATTTGAGACTCTGCCTCCTCTGTTGGAGAGTCATTGTTGCCTTTTTAAAAGCAGCCATTTCATTATAGCTGGGCATTAGCTTGAGCCATCCGCTGAGCAGGTTTCCCAGTGGTCCACTACCAGGACACAGTGTTTGAAGTTATGCTTCAGGGTATCTTTAAAAACATTGTGTTTCTAATCTCCCTGATTGTATTACCCACTTCACTTGTCTTCCATAAACTACTTGAATATCCTGTTCACATCCATCCTCCCACAAATCCAACTCAGTAGATCAACAAATCAGCCTCTATTTATTGAACTCCAATTATATGCAAGACACAGAGAACTGGCTATATTTTATAGAGTTTCAGTGCAGGTAGATTGGCTATATTTCAGTCTCTGTGTCAGTAATTCTACTTGGCCATTTAATGATGAGTAGAGCTGTTAGATGTTGTTAGTGAACTGTTAAAAAATTGTTCTAAAAGAAGCATATGAAAATTGTAGAAAAGAAAAATTATGAGATTGTCTATCTTAGAAAAAGCAGATGGGTGTTTTAATGAAAGTCAATGTTATCAAAATTATTAAGGTTAAAAAAGTGAACTATGGTTTTTCAAAACAGAAATATCCAGGAAACTTTTCAGGATGAGTACAGTCTTAAAATTGAGTACCATAAGCTTGGTTTTGAGATTTTGCATAGTGAGATAAAAATAAAATACACTAATTAATTAATCCCCTTGCATTTTAAATCTCTCTAAATTTTATGAATTATAAAGTTAGGATGAAGCTCATGATTTAAATATTGATGAAGAAAAAAAACACATCATGATATGATTTGTAATATAAAGGTAAGTTATAAATGTATGGATTATTCAAATGTTCTACTCTCAGGATGTTTTCTTAAAGTTTGTACTGGTAATTTGTGGGACTGATCAATTTTTAAAGACATTTCTATAACAAATATTTTCAACATGAAAAGAGACTGACACTTCAGCTATAAATAGGAATATGATACCATTACCTAATTGAATTATTTTCAAGATTATTTTAGATCATATAGGTTCTTAGTAATTTCCTTAAACATGTTAGGTATTGTTTCCATTTTTATTATTTTAACAAGAATTTCCATAAAAAACAACAAAGGATTCACAAATGCAACATGCCAAGTTATCAAAGAAAACAAATTTTGAAAAATATTTACTTTCATTTATTATAAATGACTGATAATTTTAAGATGAAAGTTAGGCAATACCGGAGGGTATTAGTGCCAATGAAGACAGTAAAGAGCAGACTGTGTTGTGTGACTATGGGAGAGTTATTAAGCTTGGATTGCCAGAGTTTCTTATATTATAATCATAGTCTCTACCTCATAGACTTATATGTGAGTTCAGTTGATTGATATATGTATATCATTTATGAGCAGCCTTGTGCTGGGTGCATGGTGAGTGTCAAAGCATGACAATGAGTTATCAATCATTGTCATGATTAGCATCATTTTCATTGGTGGAACCTTATGCACTGGGCATTCTTTATTGGATTGATTTATATGGTAGAACACAGTGCTGGTGGTGTTTCAAATGCCACCTTACTTCTATATGCTGAATGAATTAAAGGATAGTCTTAGAAAAAGACCAAAGAAACAGCTTCATTACTAATTAAGCTGGGCTAGAGGTCACCACTTAACCCTATAACCAAATCAGAATTTCTGCAGTTTTCCCACCTCAAACTCCAGATTTCTATCCTTTCTGGATGGAGCCTGCCCTCATGAATTCTCACTGGAGCAGAGGACTGTTTGTTGTTAGTGGTAGGCTCTATAGGAGAGTGTACCAGTAGGAGGTTGAGCTATTCTTGCTCAGAGCTTTTCTTCTAAGATGAATAATTCTTCCTCTCCAGGGATGCAGTGAATGAGAGAATGACAGATTAGAAAAAGTAACCAGATAATTCTCCCATATGTTCCCTCCTGGGCAGGCCAGTGTGTGTGTCTTCACCCCTCCTTGAAAATGTGTGGCACAAGAGGATAAAGGCATATGTAACAATCTGGGCTCACACACTTTAGATCCAATGCCTATTTTTTTTCCCTCTGGATCATTAAGTAAGACTTAAACTTCTTGCAGTCATGAATTTACTATCTGGAAAACGGGGCTTTGATGGCCAGCACTTTTCTATATTGCAGCAATAGCTAGGAGATTAAAGAGATGACTGCTTTGGAGATTCTCCAAGGGACTCACATAAAAGGGGCCATTATATTCAGGTAACATGGAATAGATTATGGGCCTTATAGAATGCTAACGCTTTTAATAGCCAGTTTGTTTTTCTTTTGCAACGATTCTTCTGATATTTCCCATTTTTAATCAAGCAGAAGTTACCTCCAAGTTCCCTTTGTTTGTTAGAAACTTGTTTTCTCAAAAAAAAAAAAAAGTCAAAGCATCTTCCAAGATTAGAAAAATATAGTCTTTAAGACTTTCTTGACATTTATACCAAAATAGCAACGTAGCTGAAATCAAGTGGGAACATTTAGAAAGCCAGAATGATAATTGCAAAAAAGGGGAGGAAGTGGAACAATTTTCACTGCTTTTGTTAAAAAGTTTGTACTTGTCATACTATTCTACATCTTATTTTTGAAATGCATTGAAAGTTGTCTCCAGTTTTATCTCTCAGATGGTGTGGCTGCCAATTCTTTCCCCAGCGCTCTGTCACTTGGCTTGTTTCCAAGGATGCCATGTGTAGTTTCCCTTTCCCTCCTCCCTTTTCTAAATAGAGAGGGAAACAGGTCCATCCGGCATTAGCTTGCAAGCTGTATAATTGGAATTAAAATTCAAGGCATCAATGTCTTTAACTCAGATGGCCAATTGCATTCACAACTGCTCAAGTTTCTGTTGCAAAGAATGTAACTTTATATTTAAACCTGATAGTCTCATAGTTTATAAAAGATAGTAGTCTGTGTTCAAGCTAAAATTAGAATAATTTTTCTTTATCAATCTTTGGCTTATTATTTTATTTTCTAACAGTTGTCTTAAAAGTGAGACTCAATTGCACTCATCACTGATTTCTAATTTGTCAAGTTCTTTTCCTTTTTAAATCTATTATGTGCTTACCAGATGTTCTTTATCTAGTGGGTTTTATAACAGTTGATTTATCTAGTATGTGAAATTTAGGGAAGGACCTCAAATTTTCTATACCTTAAAAATATCCAAATACATTTTTCTCTAGTAAGCACAGCATTTATTACCTGTTTTCAGAGATAGTAGCTTTTTTTTTCTTCTTCTAACCTTGGCATTTATTCTTCTGTATTAGTGGGCAATCCATCTCATCTGTCTATGTGTTGATAGGTATATCTACATATCATGGGTAGGAGTCAGCCACCTGCTAAATCCTAGGGAAAATTAATGTCCTTTTATTTCACAAGACTTTCCATCTAAGGAAATTGAATTGATCTATACATATGTCATTGGTCCTCACTGAATCTTGAGAAGAGAGTTGGCAGATGTCTGTATGTTACAGATGGTTCCTCATGAGGCTGTACTCTTTGCTAACCACCTGGAAAACTTGCAGTGGACACAGTAGATCTGTCACCAAGACAGGTGGCAATGTCTCCAAGCCTCAGGGGTACAGGATTGCTATATGCACAATGGGAACACATTCCCCTTAGGTTTTACAATCCCTTGGTGATATCTTCACTTATTTAATTAGCCATAAACATTTATGCCTTCACTATTGCTCTTTATAAGAACATTTGCTCTTCATTCAGGGACTTTAGGAGGTGAAAAAGAGTCAGGTAAAGCAGACTCTAATTTTCCGTCTCCAAAACAGTAAAGTTAAGGTGGATGAGAAAAATAAGTGGGTATCCAGGCTTGGGAACTGTTGAATCTAGAATGTGAAATAAAAGACTGCAAATTTAGATATGCAAGAATTAGAAACCCTATCCTCTCCAATGCTTTCTCTGTATTAAGTCTAGTATAAATTTATATATTATTTACACTGGTCTTATGTGCAGGGAATCAGAGTACATAGCATATCTCTTTGAACGTAAGAATGTCAGAAATTCAGCCCACAGTAGCTGAGCTGCTAGGCTGAGAATCAACAAACATGTTACCTGGGTAGACATTCTGGACAGTTCATATAAGTTACTGGATGCTCCTGCCATCACTTGTTGAATAAGCTTAGAATGTTTTATCTCCAAATTAAAAAAAAAAAAAAAGGAAAGAAAAAGAACCTCTCTGCATGCCAGAATAGCTGGTCTGCCTCTGAGTGTTACACGTAGGAGACTGGCTGTCTGTAGGTGTAAGTGAATTTGAGAAGCAGTGAAGTGGAAGAGACTCAAGGACTGTACCAGCTTGCTGCTTTGGAAATACTCCAACACAATGTCAAAACAGTAGGGACTCTCTGAGCACCTGCCCAAGCTGCACTTAAAATTAATGATTATTTGTGAGAACAGACAAGGAGGAAAATCTACTTCGTTCACAAGTTAGTGGTGTGGATTAGCTTCATGGGTATCTAATGGCTGACTGCCACTGAACTCGTCTTTTTTGTGCTTTTCTGGCTCCTTCTTCAGGATGCCAGAAGCTCCTTGTTTAGCTAGTGCTTTATCTAATTCTGGCACAATCAATTCTACCTTATTCTCTATCAGCACAATTGGCAAGACTATACTGTTTATAGGGAAAGTATTTTCCTCTCTAATTTAATACGTGAAATCTATTTTCCTTCCATTACAAAAATCTTCATGTGTCACTTTCTTGTTTTCTTCCTCTATCTCTTCTCTTTAAGCTATATACATATCTATCATGTAACGGAATTCCCAACATCGGTGGTCTTTTACTTTTGAGATCTATAGTCTCACTCCCTTTAAGATAAAAAAAAATTAAAATTCTCAGTATATTTCTTTTGCTTTAAAATGCACCAGTGAAACACTGATTTATGTATAAGCAGATTTATGCATACAGTTGGCTCATTGTTTAGCAATAAATGTCCATATTATATAATGAGACTGTTGTATAAAACGTTTTAGTGGTACAAATTAAAGGCCCCATAATAAGTACAAAGTTATCTATTATGATGTCCCATAAATATGTTTTTATTACAAGTCCAAGAGGAATCCTTCTTATCATTGTGTTTGCCTTTAGTGAGTACCTGCATGATATAAAAGACTCAATAATTGTTTATCTCAGTACACTTTAGCCTAGGCTTATGGTCTACCATCAATGAAAGTCTCTGAATGTGTATTTCCCAAATACCTCTTAATTTAGAAATTACAAAACCTTATGCATGTAACATATAATAATATAATAGAAATTACACATGAACATTACATATAATCAGGCATTTAAAAGTCTACAAAGGAAATAATAGAAACAGAAATTTTGATTTTTTTCTTGTGTTCCGGTAGGTTATATTCAGATACTTAAGGTGTGTACTTAAAAGACAGGTGATTCTCATATCTGAGTGATAATTAGAAGATCCTGGAAGGAAGTTTTAAAATTAATTTTACAGGTCCCCTTCCCCATACCTGCTCAATTTGAATCTCTAGTTGAGATCGGAGGATAATGGTATATATATTTTGTAAATACTTGCCTGTGTTTCCAGTGTTTTTGATGATCTACGTGTGGATTACTTAGAGGAGTTTGCAGTTTGGAATATCACTGTGAAACTCCAGATAGACACAATGAATAGAATTTTAGAATTCCTGAGAGACTTTTTACATTAATGAGGTATTATGGTTTGAACTGTGTCTGCCCCAAAGATGTAGAAGTGAAAACTCTCAGACCACGTGAATGACATTATTTAGAAATAGGAGCTTTGCAGATGATCAAGATAAGACGATATTGTAAGGTTAGGTCATAATTCAGTTTTACTGATTTTCTTATAACAAGACTAAAGGTGAACACAGACACAGGCATGCACATGTATAAGAATTATGCTGCCAAAAGTCAACAGTTACCAGAAGGTAGGAGTGAGGTCTGGAATCAATTGTTCTCTTAGAACCTCTATAAGGAACACAGCTTTGCTGATGTCTTGATCTTGGATTTCTTGCTTCTAGAACTGTGAAATAATAAGTCTCTATAGTTTAAGCCATCTAGTTTGAGGTGCTGGGAAACTAATGCAAAAGGGAAAAAACTATCTGTGGCCAAACCAATCGAGCCAGTCGAACCCAAACCCCAAATGCCAAACCGCCTTATCCTCTGCTTTTTCTTGTCTTTTTAATTTTCTTTCCAACTTTTCTCCTTGGAGACATTAACTTTTCTAATGGAAAATGTCCATACATAATCTGAATTGTGTATTAAGAGAATAAAGTTTAACTTATATTCTAATAGAAAAGAAAAAGAAAACTGCACATTTTCAGAAACTTACAAAAAGATATACAATAAAAAAATAATAAGAGCAACAATACCAATATAACCACTGTAGACATTTTAGTGTATTCCCATGTATTACTTTTCTCCCTCTATGTACCATTTCAAAAGTTTATTTGAGAACTTATTAAATATTATATATTTCATAAGCATAGTTAGAATGAAAAATGGTATTATCTACATTCTCATACTTTAAAAACTTCCATAGGCCTCTGGTTGATCATAAGAGTAACAGAAAAGAGAATAAATCCAGATGGACAAAATGAATAAGAGAAAAGATGAGAGCACATTAGAGGTGTCAACAAGATTATGGAAGATGGAAAACAAAGGAGAAATGACAACTGACTTTGGTTGCAGAAAGGGGAACTCTATCAGCCTGCAATGGAGAGATGAGTCATCTCTTTCTGAAGAAATCTTAAAATGCTCAGGAACTAGAGGCAGCAGATACATCTAAAATTAGAGAGTAGGATTTAAAATAGGAAGAGCTGTTAAATATTCTTATAGGAAATGTCTCACAGATCATAAGTAAGGGGATAGCCCTCTTATTTATTGCAGGGTGCTGATTCTAACCAAATGAAGTGTTGACTTAATGAAACAATTCATAATCAGGGAAGTGGGATGTCTTAGAAAATACCCACAGTTATTTCTGATTCTAATTCTTCTGCTTTTTAAATTACTGGTATTTTTTTATTAACCTGGTACAGCTTGCTAATATGCAAACCATGATTGTAATTTTTCTATCTTAGATATGAAAGGAGAAATGCAGACTAGAACTTGATTAGAACTGAATACCTTTATGTATATGGTTAAACTATTTTAATACCAGTTTTTGTCAATAATTCAAATAAAAATATTTTTCAGTTACTTTTTGAAGTTTGACTCAATATAAAGGTAATTCTTGAGGAGTATTTTGGACATTATGAATTAAGCTATATGTTAGAATCACGAATTTGCAGATTTTGAGGGTAAAATTTTCTTGGAGTGAAATTCTTCTAGTTTACTCACCTGCTATTACAGAGATAACACAGTTGCAGTATTCCACATCATATACAAGAAAATAGCTGTTACCTTTATCATGGTTGCATAATTGAAAAGATTGGATTGAGATTTTCAAAAAGAATCTACATAATACATTGTATCCAAAGTTCATGTACTTGTTTTATATGCCTTAGACAGATCTACAGACTCCACAATTCTGAATTGCACAACTTTTTTTTAGCATGAAGTATCTTCAGTATTTCTCTAAAAGCATTAATATGCGTAGGAATGTGCAGCATTACATGTAATTAAGTATCAAGTGGTGAGCTGTACCAACTATCACAATGGACTCTTTCAACTGTTTGTTTCTTCTTTGAATTTAGCAGAATATTCCTTTAAAATAATGTGATTCAAAGTAACTGAACATCTTTGTAATCTGGTATTTTCCTTTACCCGCCTTTGTGTGATGGGTATTTAACCCAGGACTAGTATGCTCTAGGCAAGTACTTTACCACTGAGTCACATCTCTAGACTATCCCTGACTTTTTGGGTAGGGCTACGTAAAGCTATGGAATTTTTGATTGTTAAAATATGTGAGTTACAGGTAGGAGCAAAAATGGGAGAAGATGATGAACTGTAGGTGGCTTTCCTTTGGACTGTAAAGGTTATAGTTTACACACTGACTAAAACTATTGGAGATGTTACCAATGAGATTGGAATCTGCTTAGAGGAAGTATCTATTATAGAAAGTAAAAATCTATTATTGATTAGGAAAAACTATTTCCTTTCTCTCTCTTTTTCCCCAAAAGAGATCAAGTGTATCTATTTCAATGTATTCTGCATTGCTAACCCTCCCCTTTGCACTGTTGATGCAGCAAACAAGATTTCTTAATGGGTAACTTATTCCTAGCCAAAAAATACACTGATGATTAGTACAGTTTTAATTTTAAGATATTTCAGTGGCTGTGATTTCTCTCCTCTCTTTCCAATCATTTACTTTTAGATGATATTTGTACATTATCATGTTATAATTTCATCAGGTTTATGGCTTAGTATAAACACACTGGTATAGATCATCTTTAATAAAATAAATCAGATTGTTTTCCTCTCTAAAGAGCATATTCTGGACAATTACAGATTCTTAAGAATTTTTTTGTGAGTTATTTAAAATATAGTATAAAATAGGTCAGATATTTGAGTAGAACTAAACTTTTTATTTGAGTGTGTTTGTGTATATTTTATAATTTCAATAAAGTAAATTTATTGGGGGAAGAAAAAAAATGACATAAGGGAGCTAGACAAATCTTATTGAAGTCTGTTGCCTGGAACTTTTTCACCAGGTATGTCATCCATCATTCATACTGGGTGAAAGTGCAGAAAATAGTTATGTAGTATCAGCATTAAAGTTTCTGAGGTAGAAAGTTAAGAGCAATTTTTTAACATGAAAAATATAAAAGAACAGATTAATACATCAGCACAATTTAAAAAGAGGGAATTAGTTTCTTAAAAAAACATTTAAAAGCATTAAATTATGACCTTTTAGGATTAGTTATTCTACTATGAGTTAAAATATTTGCAAAGTACACATGCTCTCTTGCTCTTTATTATTATTTTATAATGTGGGAAATAAACAATAAAATTAAAAAATAAAGAAAAAATGAATCACAAATTGTAGCAAAGTGTTATTAATATAAGAATTATGGTAGAAGGATGAATAACAGGAAAGAATGTCTTTATTCTTCCTTTCTTAACATCTGACCCTCACTTTAGACAAAGACCTAACTTTGGCAGTGAAATTTTAGCAAAAATTGATGAGTGAAATTGAAATAGTTATACAAAGAGAAGGAGAAAGTGTTTCCAGCAGAAGGAGTATTATGTTCAAAGAATATGAATTTGGAAAGGCTTGGTGTTTTCAACAATAGAGGGAAACATGGAGCTGAAGTAGAAACAGACAATGTGACAGGCTGGAGACTGAGGGCTGAAATGGGAGATTGGATAGAAAAGATAGTCTATGGGCCATAAAGGAGGCTTTAGGCTTTTATTCTAAATGCAGTGCAAAGGCACTGACGAGTTATAGTGTTTTCCAATTTGAGACTTAATGCTGTTTTTCTGCTTTGTGGAAAATAAATAAGAGGGAAATAAGAAGTATAGGTTTAATTTTGAGACATTTGCTGAAACTCAGTCCAGAGTTATTGGTAATCAAGACTACAGAGATGTCACTGGAGCTCAAGTTAAGAGGAGAAAACACATACGTTTTAGAATCAGAATCATAAATAGGAATTGTTGCAATAGGGCATGATGCAAGGGACTGAGCCAAAGAAGAGAAACTAAGGATTACTTAAGCTCCAGATTGTCAAATTGAAGTCTAAAACTGAAAGAATAGTGAGGAGTAGTTTTTAAGATGGGAAGAATAAAAATTTCTCTTTAGCTTTAAGCAAATGAGACATTTGAATAGAAAATCAACAAAGAGGTTGAATATACAAATCTGGATTTCAGTGGCTGGGTTGTTTTGACATCATAGGAATGGATATATTTACCTTAGGAGGACTATAACAAAACAAGAAGCAGGTCCAGGATCAAGGTCTCTCCATCATTTAAGGGTGTGGTGAGAAGCTGTAGCTAACAAATAAAAGTGAGCTACACAAGTTTGGGAAGGAGGTGGTACCATATCTGATGAAGCTGCAGAAAGAGCACATGAGATGAAGGAGCTGTTTTAGTGTCATGTACCTTCAACATTTCACCAGGCCAGCTCCAGGCATCTCTTTACTAAAAATAATAGCAAATGGTAACCTCAGGCATGCCTGTGGAATTGCCCAGGGGAGCTATAGTTCTGTGTGAAAAGGAAATAGTCTTTTTCTTTGTTTGAACACAGCTCTAATCATAATTGACCAACCCTCTGTCTGAACAAAAGCCTTTGCATTCAAAATTTGATTCCAGAAATTTGGATGAAAATAATTTATGAGATTTTTTTTTTACTTGATTTCTCTAAATTCATGAGCCTTTTCTCAACTTGTTTACTAAAACATGTCAGATTATTACTAACACCATGATGAACCCTCTATTGGATCTAGATGGAATGGCAGAGTCAAAAAAATAGGAAAGTGGTTGAACTACTGTTTTGTGTCCTATTTCTATTTACTCAGTTGCAGCTAGAAGCACAATTCATCCCAAATAATTTAAATGAAGAGTTTAAATGAGTGAATTATTTGAATGAAACATACAGTAGCAGTGAGATACAAAGAGACCTTCAACAATAAGAAATAATTACTACCTCTAGAGTGGATGAGTTAAGAAGAGAAAAGAATGTTAGGAGCCCAGAGAGCTAGCTCTGTGGAGGACTGCTCAGTGGAAGCAAAAGTCCTAGGACATGGAATAGTTTCAGGGACACTTCAATGAAAGATAGAGAGAGAGACAGACAGACAGACAGGAAAATAAATAGTTCCTTTTATTTCTTTTCTCATCCTCTCATCTCCTTCCTGTGCATCTAAGTGAATATAAACAAAGGCAACCCACAAAAGTTCTCTGTTGATATGGATGGACAAAGATCAGCCATTCAGAATTCAGAACAGTAGGGAGAAAGGTAGAAAAAGGATTTGATAGACTTCTGGCATCTGCTTCAGCATATAGGGATCGCTCCACCTTGACAAGTAAAATGCTGAAAGAACTGAAAATCTACAACTCTTGTTAGGATCCTAGGGAAAACTGTTGCCCCTGAAATTGAAGAGATATACAGGTAGATACTGAGAATCACAATTTATCAGAGTAGAAACCCATAAGCAGAAACCCCTATGGAAAAATACTGTGGTATTTAAGAAAAAACTAACTTAAAACTGACAAAATGCTGGAGGCCCCATGTGGACAAATCTGAGCGTGAGAAATGCCAGAGGAACTCTGGCTCGTGGTAGGCTTGTCTATACGTCTTTGAGGTTTTTTTTGTTTTGTTTTGTTTTAATTAGTTAAACATGACAGTACAATGACCTTGACATATCATACATTTGAATCAGATGGGATATAATTTCTCATTTTTTTGAGTGTACACGTTGCAGAATCACATTGGTCATGCAGTCACGTATATACATACAACAATAATAATGTCTATTTCATTCTACTGTCCTTCCTTCCCCCCATCCCCTTCCCTCCCCTCCTATCATTTCTTTCTACCCAATCTAAGGTAAAGCTATTCTTTGAGGTTTTATGTGCAGAATCTCTACTAGGTTATCCCAGTGAAGATGAGAGGAAAAATTCCCTCATGTTTCCAAAAGGAAGAAGGGAAAGTAACCATATGAAATATGCCAGAACATTGTGTTCTTAGCAAGGTTTGCATTCAAGGAAAAGTATTTTACCAGAGTGTAACTGACTTGAGGGAAAGATAAAACATTCAACTCTTGTCCCTCTAGCCTTCCAGCCCCATGGAGGTGGGGAGGGACTGAGATACACATGAGAGTTAGTAGGGCACATCTAATTATAGGAGTATGGAATGCGTCCCCTCTCCCACACCTTACCACTACATTGCTAAAGACATGCATACTCCAATTTCTTCCTCATACATCCTGTCTATCAGCAATAATAATTTAGAAAGGATCCTAAAAGACAAAATACACAGTTTAACAAGACAGAGTAAGTATCAGAACTACACTGAGATACAATGGGAGAGTTAGAATGATCAGTTTAGGGATTTTTAAAAAGTATGATTAATACACTAAGGATTCTAATGGAAAAAGAAACAGCATGCAAGAACAAATACATAATATAAGTAGAGACATAGAAATTCTCAGAACAAATCAAAAAGGAAAGCTAGAGATGAAAAACACTGTAACAGAAATGACTAATGCCTTTGATAAGCTCATTAGTAGACTGGAATGGCAGAGGAAAGAATCTTTTGAGTTTGCAGACATGTCTGTAGAAACTCCTAAAATCAAAGATAAAAGAGACTAATGAACAGAATAGCCATGTCCTGAGAGAGAACACCACAAGGTGTAACATATGTATATTGATAACAATTTAAGAAGAGAGAATGGAGCTAAAGAAATATCTGAAAAAAGAACTTGGGATGAGTAAACGAATTTTGACGGAAAATTGAGAATAAGTAGGATATTGAATTATTTTACTCCATTTATTGATAAAAGAAAAATACCTACTTTAAGATAATTCTTCCTTTTGACCTCATTGAAATGTATGAATCAGGTAAGGTTGATAACTTATTAGCTACACATCATGATAACAAGAATGAAGGAAAAGAAAAAGGGGGTAGAACCTATTTGGTAGTGAAAGACTATGCAATGTAATGTCACTTACCTTCTGCTGTACCTCCCCAAATCATTAGTAAAATATAAAATTCTTGAAATTCATGGTGTTAGAGAATCATTTCTACAAATATATAACAATATTGAGACTTGTGCCTAGATTAGCAATGAGCAGGCATAACTTGGAAATACATAAATTGAGAGAAATAGAACCATAAGGACTTTAGATATAAGCCAAAATCACGATTTGGTTTCTAAACCTCACAGGTTGGCAAAGATCAGGTTAGAATTCCATTTACTTAACACGGTGCCTGGGTTATTTAAAAATCACAGCCCTTCTTGAATATCACATTCCTCTGTAAATTGAATCAGTATTTACAAACCACATTTGCTTATTTTTAAGCAAGAATCCTGCAGTAATTATAAAACTAAATAGGGTTTCTAGGCAATATTCTTCTTCTTTTTTTGAACTTTCCTTGTTTGTTTATTTATTTATTTATGTGGTGCTAAGGATGAAACCCAGTGTCTCACATGTGCTAGGCAAGTGCTCTTCCACTGAGCTATAACCCCAGCCCTAGCAATATTCTTAATAGAACATCATATAATTTAAATTGAAAAAAATCAACAGGCATGTTGAAGCTGATTCTTTTGAATATTTTGTGTATTTCTATTATAAGATTTTAACACCATTAGTTATGTTTCAACAAAAAATCTGCTATTCAGTTTTTTTTTCCTGTTTTTCCTGAGTTTTGTCAATCTAGTTTGATAACTTTTACTTTAGGCTTCATAAATATGTGTACTAATTAATAGTCTGAAATGCTGAAAAAAATTTGAAATACCCATTTATAGGATCACCTGTGTCTTGAGAGTGCAACTGTATCATTGCACCGCTAAAGGACAATTATAGAACTCTATACTCACTTAAATATTTCTTCCAAAAGATATTTGATTATATGATTTTTTTTGAAGCACTGGTGCATTCATGCCTATATTCAAAATCAAATTGAGGACTAACGACATATAGTAAAATAGAAACAACAACAACAAAAAGGAATAGATTAATTTATTTCTCATCTGTTTTCCTGGGAAGTTGACTCCTAAAGGTATTTTCCCAATTGTTTATGTGATTATTAATTCAATTTTTTATTTACAGTGTGATTATTGATGACTTGCATTTATCTAACTAAATTATGTTTTTTAATATTAATGACTATATTTATTTTTTCTGATCTACATAAAATAATACTTTCATTATAGGAAGATACAAACATTAAGACAAAACCATAAATCAAATGCAGCAGTTCAGATATTCTTATTTTATAGATTTAACATTTAGCTAAATGGAATTTTAATAATACATTAGTAACACATTGAATGTTTGAGTTAAATTGCTGTGGGATAGTTTTATTATTTGCATTTTTCTTTTGTTTCAGTGATAGTAATGGTGACGCTGGTTTCTAATTCTTTAAAGCATATTTGTTTATGCTGTTAGATTCTTTACTCTTTTGCTGAAAAGCTTGAAACTCCTCATAGAGAATTTATTTGTTGTTTATGTTAAAATTTCAGTCAGTAGTTTGACTGGAAAAGACTTCTATTCTTTATCTCCTTTAAGACTTTTACTGCTAGGGTTTGGCATGGTAACCTATGAGAGTTACATTCAATTCAAGTCTAGCTGGCAAATTAATACATCAACTAATTATGCGAAGGCTTTGGGCTCCAGCTCATGTTGGCAAATTTATAGATTTTCATTAACTGAAATGGAGAGACAGGAAAAGAGACAATTGAGGGCATCAGGGTCAACTTGTACTTCATGCTTAGAAACAAGAGAAAGAGCAATTTCAGTTCTATCCATTGATTCCTCCATGATCAGCCCCCTGCCCTCTCTCATACATACACACATACACAAACACATATTTTCTTACCATTGTTTCTATTATAGTTTGAAGAGACTATCTTTTTATAGTTTTTTAACCTTCCTTAAATTTACTTAATGTAGCACCATTTATCTAATATTTACTTTTCTTTGTAGAATGTTAAATAAATATGAACCAGGAAGTAAATTCCCTTTTCTTAAAGTTGTTCAGATATACACTTTCAATTCTTATCATATATTCCTAGAAGTTCTTAGCATTCCATAATTTTGAACTTAACATTGTTAGCTTGAAATGGCTTATTTTCCTAAATATCTCCTTTTATATTTTTATTTTTTGCTTCTGGAAAGGAAGCTAAATTTTGAAATTCTTTTAATATAAATTAATGACTTATATTTTGCAATAATAAATATGAGAGGACTTAGAAGTCAAGTTGTAATTCCAGATCACTTTTCCTAAAAATAGACTTGAAACATCTTGATTTCTTTTGGGCAAGGTTCTTTGCAATGTTCTGTCATTTTTTTCCTCTACCCAGTTCAAGTAAATTTCTTAAAATGTGTGTACTAGGCTATGCCACACTGTGGATTTCTTGGAAGCAGGAATTCTATTTCATTCTTTATATCTTCCCCAACATATAGTTTAGTGTTTTGAGCATGGTACAATATGGCAACTAGAAAAATGCATGTAAACCAGATTTTAGGATTTGAAGTAGATCACAAAAGATATCCTAGAATAGGTCAGACTATACTTGAATTCTAATGAGAAAAAGAGGTTGTAGGAGCATATTTTAGGCATGGAAGACCCACTATTTGAGAGCATTATGGTAAAGGACAACACTGACTGTTCCATGAATTGCATAGCGTTTGATATGATTGTGGTGTCAAGTGGATAGATGAAGCTTGAAATATTCATTGAGGAAAAATTACAGACAGTTTGCTTGCCACACTCATGGAATTTGAATTTTATCCTGAAAGCAATGCACTCACTGTTTTAATTTTAAGCAGATGGGTGATTTAGATAAGTTGCTGTCTCTCTCCCTCCATGACTTCCTCCTGCTCTCAATCCCTCTCTCCTTTCCTCCTTCCCTTCCTTCTTTTTTTGATGTTTCTAAGCTACACATATATGGTTATATGTTAGTCAAAGTTCTCCAAGGAAGAGGACCAATATGATGCAGATAGGCAGGTTAGATATTTATTAAAAAGGAAGTGCCTTACATTATTATGAAGGATGAGAAGTCTCAAGATTTTCAATCAGCAAGTTAGAGACTCAAGAGAGTGAATGCTGTTAGTTCCAGTCCCCAAACTAGCAAGTTTGAGATTCAAGAGGAGCAGATGTTTCAGTTCAAGTTTGAAGATAAGGAAAGAGACCAGTGTCCCAAGTCAAGCCACAGAAGCAGTAAGTTCACTCTTACTTGTAGAAGGGCCAGACTTGTTTTATTTTTTTTTTTCAACCTTTACATCTGATTACATGAGGGTTATCAACATTGGGAGAGCAATATGCCTTACTCAGTCTACACATTCAATTCTATCCAAACACCCTTACAGACCCTCCAGAATACTGTTTGGAAACCTCAGGGCCCAGGTTATGATGACCCATAAAATCAACTATCACCAATGCATAAGATTGAGGGAGAAAGGCTTTAGCAAAGACCAATTATTGCAATTGAGACAGTATGTGATTAGAACCTAAACCAAGTTATGCATCTTAGTAATGAATGAAATGGGGAGATTTGGGACATTTTTAAAAGTTGAAAATGAGAGGCTTTGGTGATAATCCATAGAAGACAGGGTAATAATAAAATTTTAAACCATACTTGAACATTTTTCCCTATGACATTAGATATCTAAGCTAGATATTGGAAAGAGATGCATTTCCAGCTTAGGTTGTTTATAGAATATCCAGTGTTAGAAGCTTCAAAAACTGTTTAATTTGAGGTTTTGGATTTGAATATAAATAGTTTGGCAATTAATCTTAGGAAGTGCTGGTAGGGAATAGAGAAATGAGAAAGGAGAGGAAAGGAAGTCTATATAGGGTGTAGTATTCATAAGTTACCTATGTGGGCATTTTTTTTCTTCTAACTGGAACTCTATGAAAGAATCTCTAGAATGTTTGTCAGAGTAGCTCCTCCTAAAATGTGAGGCTGTTGGAGTGGTCATTCACCAACTCTGTTCTGTTATGGAGACTATTTCTTGAGAGCTAGCTCAGCACACCTATAGCCTCACATGCTTCTGTCATCAAAGACAGCAGTCAAGCAAAGAGATGCCAATAATAGCAGTGAGAAGCTGTGCCAAGTGTGTACCTGTGTTGGGAAGCAATAACACCCTCTCCTTAATATGAAGTCAATCTTTTTGGGAAATCAGCTATCAAAAGATCATTAAATCTAATGTAATATAATGAGATTATCCAGGGAAGGTCTTGAATAAAATTCTGTAGGACTACTGAAACATAAGAAAAATCCCCGGGAAAGAGAAATCTATGAAAGTCTACTATCTCTATATAACAAGAGACATGATTTTAAATATGCTGAAAACCAACTAATATTAAGCAAACTAAAAGCTGTCACCTTTTATCCACTGTTTATATTTCTATTTGACACCTACAAATTTATTAGCTTCATAGTGGCTGCAGTCATGTCTGACTCATCAATATGTCATTAGTACTTAAAAATAACAAAATCATGGCATTTGCAGGGAAATGGATGGCATTAAAACAGATTATGCTAAGTGAAGCTAGCCAATCCCTAAAAAACAAATGCCAAATGTCTTCTTTGATATAAGGGGGGCGACCCAAAACAGAATAGGGAGGAAGAGCATGAGAAAATTACCATTAAACAGGGATGAGAAGTGGGAGGGAATGGGAGAGAGAAGGGGAATTGCACGGAAGATGGAAGGAGACCCTCATTGTCATACAAAATTACATATAAGAAGGTGTGAGGGGGAAGGAAAAAAAAGAGAGAGAGAAATATGTTACAGTAGATGGGGTAGAGAGAGGTGATGAGAGGGGAGGGTAAGAGAGGGGGGATAGGAAGGGTAGCAGAATACAAAGACACTAATATGGCTGTATGTATAAACATGGCTGTATAACCAATGTGATACTGCAATCTGTACACGTGGAAAAATAAGAATTCATACCCCATTTGAATCAAATGTATGATATGTCAAGATCATTGTAATGTTTTGAGTAACTAATAAAAAATTTTAAAAAATGATACTTAACATATGATATACCAAGTACTTTTTTCTTTTAAACAGATTATTTGGGGTCACTGAATTTATGTATAAACATTTTTTTTTCAAAAAAAGTTAGAAAATAGAGTTTAGAAAATGTTGATATAATAAAAATATAATTATTTTATAAAAAATATATTCCTTACTTTGTTTCTGATTACTCTTTTAAATGACAGAAACTGGGACTCATTTCTTGTTTCCATTTCCGTACATTCACTTCATGGATTTGAGGATTTATTCCAAGTTGAGAACACAAAACTAGGACATATGAGTGGAAACACGTTTAACCTGAACTGAAGTGTTGGTTTCCTCAGTGTATTCTCATGTGTTTGATAATATTTGCTTTATGATATTTCTACCAGTAAATTAAAATTAACTGTGAAGAATATATACAAATATTTCTGGCACAATTGATTGTGACTTCTCTGACAAAATGGTTCTTTTCCTTTGATGTAAATTCTCTATATCAGTCCGTTTTTTTTTTTCCTTTAAATTTCTGCATTCTAATTCAAGTCATGTATTTATACATAAAATCTTCATGTAACATTTTCAGTAGTAACTTGGTGAGTAGAGAAAACCCCTAATGGTAATTTCTGTGCATTGTTATTACTGTGAGAAATGACACTCAAAAGAAAAATATATATTGGTACCAGACACAACTAGAATGAATTATTTTTTTTTCTGAAGAACTGTCTAGCACTTGTAGTTCTCTTAGCACCTGATTGCAGCCAGAAGTGAATTAGTTGAACAATACCAGGAAATACATCATAAACTAAAAATTTACAACAAGATGGCATTTTTGAAAGGAATTATGTTCTAATTTTTATTGAGAGTCAAGTCAAATAATGGCTTTGATAGATTGGAACAAAATGTGTTTTGAAGATTTGTGGCATTTTCAGAAGTAATAGGCATTTTAAGTCTGTTTCCTCTTATGCTGAACCAAGTGAGTGTTCTTTCATAAGTGCAGCGTTATACATTTTTATATACTCTTTCTACAACAAACTTAATCTATACTTATATGCTTTTCTGAAAAAAAATAGCCTGAGTATTTTCTTCTTTTCCTAATTTGTTGTGTATTCTCACTTCCTTTTAAAACTTTATTTTTCCTTTTACCTTGCTTGAGCACATCAAGCAAAGGTTGCTATTGGCTTCTGATTTTTGTAGATTACAGCAGTTTGACTCTTAATTTCAATAGTGTTTTTCAGAACTACAGATCATTGAATTAAGTTGACACTTGCTTGCAAAAATTTAACAGCCCAGAAAAATCCTTCTGAGAAGTTATTAGCAACAGCAAATGCTTCTGCTTTTTTATTCTTTAGAGACTTGAAGCTCATTTATCATTTTCTTCCCTGAAAATTAAAAATGCTGGAATAAGTAAAAGATCACCATTTTTAGAATAGTGAAAAGAATTTTTTAATTTTTTTATTCAAACTTCTGTGAGCCTTAATTTCCTCATTGTTAAAGTGAGATTATAATTGTTACTTTGAAAAATTATTATAAAATAAAAATATGTGTTAATTACCTAATGCACTGTCTAAGTCTAATGCACATGTTTTCATTAAAATTATATGATATTGTTATGGCTATTATTATTCTTGTTATATGTTTGATCTAAATGAAGGATTCTCAAACTTCACAAACCAGAATCATTTAAAGGGCGTCTAAAACACAGATTTCTGGACCTTCCCTCAGTCATTGGTTCTCCAGTGGACCTGAGCATGTCTGTTTCTATGAAATGGCCGACCAGGTTATACTGATACTCTTGGTTTAGGGACAATACTTTGAGAAGATCAACAATGAAATACAACTCAAATGTAGTGAGATAGAGCTTTATCACTAAGAATACTTTTTTCTTATAGTTATCTCTGATTCCTAATACTACTTTCTATTTTGAACATTAATTTGCATATACTTCCTTAAAATATTCATTTATCTACTTCTAAATAACTCAGCATTTCCATTTACTTCAGGTATGGTATGAATTTTGCTGTTCTGAAGTTGTTCAATATTTTCATGAATACATAAGAGAATGGACAAAAAGAGGTCTTTCCTTAGTTGGACATATTTGAAAAAAAATATAAACTAATAGAGCTTTTTGGCTTTGTTTTCCCTTTTAGGTGATTGGGCAACGTATAAAGGTTGCCTGACACTTGAAGAATCCATTTTCTATATTTTTGTATTTTTATTATGAATAAGGATGTTTGGTTACCACAATATGCATTTTTATTGCATTTGTGTGTATTTTAGATATTAATTAATTATTACTTAAATTAGATGATATATCTAATTTTATTTTATCTACCAGATTTACTTACTTTGCTCAGAGACCTATCATGTCACTGTTAATGAGGATCCAGATAACATAATTTAATTTATAATAAACAGTAAGAAAAGATCTCTTAAAAGATCATGTTTAATCAGAATATCCTGGGGGAGGAAACAAAACAAAAACCTCTCACACTTAATATCCCACCAGCAATACTACCAGGATCACCAGTTTGAGGCCAGCCTCAGCAACTTAAGGAGACCCTAAACAACATAGTGAGACCCTATCTCAAAATAAAAAAGTAATAAGTTTGGGGATGTAGCTGAGTGTTAAAGCACCACTGGGTTCAATTCCCAGTTGCCCCACCCCCCCAAAAAAAAAGAAATATTTGATATTTGTTCAATAGTTGGATGAGTATTTCACAACATCTTTTGAAAAAATGTCTGGAGATTTTACATAATTGATAAATTTTTGAAATTTGGTGTAAACTATAATCCATAAATTTCAGAAGCTTGTTGAATCCCAAGCACAAGGTACCTAACACTTTATAATTCAATTATTTAATACCAGGTGAATTAGTTAGAATTGTCTAGAAGAACAGAATCAATAGGAAATACAAGTATAGAAAGAGAATTTATTAGATTGGCTTACTTGACCAGAAGCTGGATAATCCACAATGGCCATCTGCAGGCTGGAGAGTTGAAGGAACAAGTAGCTGCACAGTTCAAGAAGCTGAAGCCTCAGAACAAGAGAGATCAATGGTGCTACCCAGTCTGAGATAGAAGGCTTCTGAAAACTCCCTGGAGAATCACAGGCAGAGCCAGCTTTGAAAAGAGTGAAGGAGCAAGAGTCTGATGTTCTCAGGTAATTGCAGCAACAATCAAGAACCTATTCAAGGAGAATCAAACTTGCATCTGTTGCTGTTTTCTTGTTCTTCCAGTTGAAGCCACCCTGCCATTCAAGCCACATTCTATCAACGGTGCTGCCCATGCTTAGGGAATGTCTCCATCTCAGTTCTCTATCTCACTTGGGAGTCCTAGACACACCCTTTATTGATATACCCAGAAGCCTCTTAGTCTTTGGCATCTCTTAATCCAATTAAGCCGACAATTCAGATTAACCATTACACCAGAGAAAAAGAAAATTCTAAAAAGCAATCAGAGAAAACTTACATGATAGCTATAGATGATAATGATAAAAAAATCATTGCAAAATTTTCACTGAATAAGCAATAGGAGACAGGGAAGCAACATCATTTTTTAAGGAGTGTGGTACTGGGGACTGAATCCAGGGATGCTTTACTACTGATCTGTATCCACAGCTCTTTTTATTTTTTGTTGCGAGACAGGTTTTTGCT
This sequence comes from Marmota monax, assembly GCF_021218885.2. Lineage (NCBI taxonomy): Eukaryota > Metazoa > Chordata > Mammalia > Rodentia > Sciuridae > Marmota > Marmota monax. The sequence goes on along the minus strand of NW_026695199.1, from coordinate 3,189,354 downwards.
AGTTGCTGAGGGTCTCTCTAAGTTGCTTTGAACTTGCAGTCTTCCAACCCCAACTTCTGAGTTGCTGAGTGGGGGAAACAACATCTTAAATAAAGAAAAAATAAGTAAATAAAGAAATCCAAATTCTATACTCAGTGAACATATTTTCAAAATCAAGGGCAAAATATAAACTCTCATAAATATAACAGCTGAAACAATTACAACCATTTAGTACTAACTACAATATATATTGAAGCAATTCTTCAGGAACAAGGACAGAATAGAAAGTTTCCTTACTTTCAATTAATAATAACGACATGGTTATATATGTAAATATACCAATGGAATCTACAAAGGAGGTATTAGAGGGCTGGGTTTGTGGCTCAGTGGTAGAGTGCTTGCTGAACACCATGAAGCTCTGGGTTTGATCCCCAGTACTACATAAAAAAAAAGCTAAATAAACAAAATAAAGGTATTGTGTTCATCTACAACTAAAAATATTTTAAAAAGAAGGTATTAGAACTAATAATTGAGTTTGGCAAAGTTGCAAGATATGAGATAAATATAAATCAATAAAATAAAATAAAAATCAATCACATTTCCATATGCTAGCATTAACAATTAGAAATTGAAATCATAAAAATGTTGTTTACTATAACATAAAATATGAGCTATCTCAGGGTAAATCTGACCAAAGTAATAAAATACATATGCACTAAACACTGAAAAATATTGCTTAGACAAGTAAAAATGACCTAGATCAGAATCTAAACATTGTCAAGCTATAAATTCTTCCCAAATCAGTCTTTAAATTTAATGCAATTTTAATAAAAATCCCAAAGGCATATTTTAATGTATAAACTGACAAATTGTTTATAAAATCTTAAGAGAATGCAAAGGATATGGAATTTCAAAATAACCTTGAAAACAGATATTCAAGTCAGAGAAATAATATTACCTGATTTCAAGACTCATGATAATAGTGCATGTATCCAGACAGCATGCGAATGACATAACAATCAACAAATAGATCAACATAACAGAGAAGTAATTACAGAAATAGACCCAAACATGATAACTGATTTATGTCAAAGATAAAAAAGAATGATATTGATATCCCATGCAAAAGGGATATCATTTTCAACAAATTATGCTGAAATATTTAGATACCTATATGTAAAAAGAAACTAATCTATAACTCACACCATATTAAAAAATAGCTGAAATTAGATTGGACACCTTAATATAGAATATAAAAACTAGAAAATTCTACAAGGAAATTAGGAGAAAATATTTGTGACTATAGTCAAAGATTTCTTTAATAATCCCTAATAATAAAAATTGTATTACATCAAAATTAGCAATGTCTGTAATTTGAAATACAGTATGGGAAGAGTGAAAAAGAAAGCCATTCACTCAGAAGGAATATTTGCGAATTATATATCTTATAAAATACTTGTACTCAGAGTTCCAAAACTTAGTAGTAAGGTAACAAGAAACCCAATAGAAATATGGGTTAAAAGTCTCAGAGATTATACAAGAGGTGCACCAAAGAACAAATACAGATGATCAACAAGCACATGAAAAAATACTTAATATCATCAGTCATCAAAGAAATGCAAATTAAAGTCACAATAAGACACCACCACAAATTTACTAGAATAACCGAAATGAAAAAGACATCAAATGTTGTCAAGGATATGGAGAAATAAGAATTCTCATACACTGCTGATAGAGAAATAAGATAATACAGACACTGGAAAACAGTTTGGCACTTTCTAAAGGTTAAACATGCATCTATCATATGATATAGTCATCCCATAACTAGATATTGACTCAAGATCAACAGAGACATATGGCCAAAGGCAGGTACACAAATGTTTATAGAAACTTACAATAGCCAAAAGTCTGGAAACAACATAAATACCTATTAACAGGTGAATGCTTAAACAAATTGTTTTTCCATTTCATAGAACACTACTCAGAATAAAAAGGATGTTATTGATACCTGAAACTATATGGATAAAGTTCAAAACAATTATGCAGAATAAAAAGAGTACATGCTATATTTTTTCATCAATATAAAATTCTATAAAATAAAAACTAATCTATATTGGCAGAATATAGATCATTGATTGAGTGGAAATAGGAACGGGACCAAAAATGGCAGGAGTGTAGGACCTTTTGAGGGTTGATGGATGTATTCATTGTCTTAATTATGATAATGGTTTCACAGGTGTATATATGTATGTGTGTGTGTGTGTGTGTGTGTATATATATATATATATATATATATATATATGTATATATATATATATATATATATATATATATATATATATATATAAAATCTGATCAAACTGTAGACTCTAAATACACATAGTTTACTAAATGCCAATTATATGTCTTATGTTAAACTAGGATTTTTGTATTTAAAGCATTTCCTTTTATTCTGATGGTCAAATAGAAAATATGAAAGACTTTATGATTAGGTATATTGTAACCAATAACACTCATGTGCTTGGTTTTAAGAAGTATACTTTTCTTATAAAATTATATTTAAGTAGAAGGATCTTATAAAATATTCCTTTACATGTATATTTTTTTCTCTACAATGATATTGGATTTTAACAAAACTATATGTTTGCTGCATTAACTGTAGCTTGCTGATAATATACCCACAGAGCAATGCCATGTCTAAAAAGCACCAGATTAAAAGGGAGGATGCCAGCATCCAGTTCAACATTCAGGGTAACTAGTCGCTCCAGTAATGTGTAACCTCAGGAGGGCTGTTTAACTTTCCATATCTCAGAGTCCCTTCCGGTTTCACAGTGATTGCAGTGTTGTATATTACTGTGAGGACAAATCTGATAACAGATGAGCCTTTGGCCATCCCCTTACATAAGGTGAGTGTACTAAGGAGATTATTGGATAATAGCTGCTTCCTACTGTGAGTGTCTGAAGTTCTAGTGGTTGCAATTTGGACTAATTTAAGTACTCCAGAAGAGACCTAATCCAGGTGTAGGCAGCTGTTGTCCTTGAGATAAATCATACATACTTCTATTTAGTTTTCCCTGTGTGACTTTTTATGAAAATATTATGGCAGAGGTATCTGATCTGGGGTTCTTTATTTTATAATAGGGAATTATATTAAAAAGATTATAAATTATCTTTAACATTAAGTATTAGTATAAAATAAAGTATATTCACTCACAAAGAAAGTATACTCAATATTGCTTTCAATGTTATTTGAACCCCTGATGATATACCCACAATGCTTCTGCATGATTATGATTTGAACCATTTTATGATTTAGAATAATAGAAATATGCTTAACCTTTTACCATGCACACATACCATATCCTAAACTGTCATGGAGCTTTCACTGAGGATTAATAATTTATTTGAAACAATCTTGTTAATGTCTTGTTTTCTTGAATCTCTTTCTTCAGTTTTCACCCTATAATCTCTCTTAATTTCCTGTGTTCCTCCTTTCTCTACTACCCTATGTCATTTAGGTAGCCACATGCCTATCTCTGACCCTGGATATTTCCTTGTACTTAAAATTTGATTTCTTTCTTGACCTTAAAGAAATATATATTTATTGATTTCTAAGTTCAGACCTTCTTCTTGTGTTAATGATATAAATAAATATTTCTCAAAGGAAGATATACAAATGACCAAGTGTGTGAAAAATGTAGTGCTCAAAATTCTCAATATCATTAATTATCATGGATATACAAATCAAAACCATAATTTGCTCCAGGAAGCATAACTATAAACAAACATGTGTGCACACACACACAGGCACACACTAAATTCTGAAGGTAAAGAAGCAAAAAGAGGAAACTTATAAACTGTTGGTAGGAATGTAAATTAGTATATTCACTATGAGAAACAATATTGAAATCTTTCAAAAAAAGTGAAACTAGAGTAACATTTATGTGTGTTTATAAGTCATTATTTCAAAAAGACACCTGCACTCCGTGTATATTACAACACTATTTATAAGAGCTAATATATGCAATCAACTGAAATGTTCAGCAGTGGATTCATGGATAAAGAATATTTGGTATACAACCACAATGGAATGTTATTTGACTACAGAAAGAAGAAATCTTATTATTTGCAGCAACCTGAATGCAACTGGAGGACATTATGTTAAATAAAATGATCCAGACACAGAAAGAAAAATACCACATATTATTGTTCATATGTAAAGGCTCAAAAATATTTCATATAAGTAGAGGGTAGAGTAGTGGTCACTATAGATTAGGAAAGATGGGTTGAAAGCATATATAGGAGGAAATGTAGAGGGTAGTTATCCTGGATAAAGGATTCTGAAATATAATTTTATAGGAGAATAAGTACTGGTGTCTTACAGCATAGTAAAGTAACTATAGTTTATAATTTGTTAAATATTTCATGAAATACTAGTAACTTCCCAATCACAGAAATGATAAATGTTTGAAGAGATGGAAATGCTAATTAACCTGATTTGATTACTATACATTATGTAGAATTACCATACCATAGTCCATATGTACAATTAAAATAATCAATTTAATTAAAACAAGACAATTCAATACCAAACAATAACAAAAAGAAACAGAAATCAGGATTAACCAATTGTAACAATGGCCAGAACTGATTTCCAGTGTAGAAAAATTAGTAGTAGAAATAAAAATGATCCTATTCAATGTTTCTTCCTTTCTCTAAACAATCCTATTGTGAAACTGCTGTAAGTCAAGAAATCTGACGATGACACTGAAAGTTATTTAAAACCTTCTTAATATATATTTTCACTCTGCATTTCTTCCATGTTGTACTTATTTTTAAGATTTTCACCTGTAGCTCTAATTTGTTAGTTATTATTCTCTTTAAAAATTATTTTATGAATAGACCATTTAGGCAAACATACTCTATTAGCTGACATCTTAATGCCCAAATGCACTAGATGAATTCTGTGTACCTTAGCTGTTTGCTTTGAAAATGCCTCCACATGATTATAGTTAATTCATATGGTGTTAAATATGTTTTCAAATGGTTTGATGGATGTGTTAGTCACTTTTCTGTCACTGAGACAAAATATTTGAGAAAAACAACTTAAATGAAGGAAAGATTTATTTTGCCTCATGGTTTCAGACATGCCAATTCATGGTCACTTGGCCTTGCTTCTTTGGGACCTGTGGTGAGGCACAGCATGAAGGTTGTAGCCCATGGCAGAGGATAGCTGTTCACTTCAAGGGGCCAGGCAGGTAAAAGAGAGAACTCACTTCTGTATCAAATCAATTAAGCTATGAATCTATAAGTAGATTAATTCAGTTGTGAAGTCAGAGTCCTTATAATCCAATCACTTCTCTTAGGACCCACCTCTGAACACTGCTACATTGGAGACCAAACTTTCAGCTTACAAGCTCTAGGTGTAATTTTAAGGTTTAAATCATAACAATGAATTGTGGAAGAACTCTAGTATTTGTACAGTGAGACTGCGCAGTTAACTCCAATTTTTCTATTCTTTCCTATGTATGAATCCTTAATTTCACCTCTGGTCTGGTGAGGACAGAACCAAAATCAAATCAGCTTACCATCAGGTGCCTTACATTGATAGTTTTCAATAGAGAGGATCTGTGATTTGCATTTTGGAATGTGTATGTGTGTGTGTGTGTGTGCATGCACATGTGTGCAATAAGTACAATGTGTGTAATAAGCTGCTTAGGATCAGTCTATAGGTTTGAAAAAGATTGTGTAATACAACCGCAAAAGTATTTTTTCTTAAAAAATATTTTATCATATGGAAAGGCTTTTCAAGTTAAAAAAAATTATAATGTTGAAAACAAGGGTAATCCTTTTGAGTGTCAAAGTTGTGGAAATTGAAGAAAGTCCCATCAGTGCTTTCATTTTGAGAATAATTTTCCATGCCAGTTGCCATTTTATGCCCTGCATGAGTGACTCAGTGTGCACCTAAGGACCATTTTAATGTGTGGCATCTGGGTGGACACCTGGAAGCTCTGAAGCTTTGAACTAAGGAGCCATTAATGCTAAAAAAAAAATTAACATTAATGTTGATTATCCTCTTTAACTTGTTTCACCCACAACTGCTCAATCATTCTGCAACCATATTACTGCCGGTTCCATATGTTTCTGTGTCACTTAGGCTTGACTAATTAAAATGTTCAGTTATAGGTGCAACATAAATTTTAAAACTCTGAGATGTCTTTTTAGCCAATTGAAGACACTTCTAATGTTTTATGAAAATTAATATATAAATTTATTTTAACTTACCAAGTACCAAACGTATGGCCTAACATTTTATATTCTACTTTGATTCAGAGAAACAAATCTATGCACATCAGCTATGTTCCAAGCTTTGCCAAACCTTAAACTCTATAATCTTGATAGATTTTCTCTAATATTTTTCTTTAAATTTGCCTTTCCTAATGATATAGGAATATGTTTTGTCAAGGGATCAATAAAAAAGATTAATACTTATCAATAAGAAATGAAAACTAAAACATCAATCAAATATTATTCCCTCTTTCAAATTGTCAATGATATAAAAAGATAATAACCAGTGTTGGCATTCTAAAACACTGCTAATGTGAGTGTAAATTGGCAAAATATTTAGAAGACAATTTGGCAGCGTGTAGCAAGTGCTTGGATATTTTTGTATTCTCTCATTCAATTCCCTTCAAAAAGAATCATGAGGAAGTAGATATTTATAAATATTCATGAAAAAAAGTTTTATCATAGTGTTTTTCAAAACATTCAATCTTAGAAATATAAATAAGTAGCAATATAAAATATTTCAATAAACCTTTTCTTCCATGTGATTGATGCTGTGTTTAAAAGCCATGTTTTTGAAGACTAATTCAGGAAAAAGAAAATTTTTCTTAATACAATAAATTGTTAAGTGAGAATAAATTTTGCGAACCAACCAACCTCTCACATAGGCATGTACAGAAGTACTGAACTAAAAGACAACACACCAATATTCTTTATATTCAGTGTTATTTATTGTTTGATTGATATGTCTATTTACACATATTAATAATGAAGTTTTGAAAACACTTAATGAAGTTATCAAAACACTTATGAAAAAATTTATTTCATAAAGGTTATTTTTAAATAATTTAAAATTTATCTTTTAGTGATTAAATTTAGCATATTTATATGGTCCTATTTAAATTTCTACGCTTTAAAATATTTTTTTTACTGCTTCTGTTGTTTTTATTTTTTTATTTTTACTTATTTATTTATTTATTTTTATTGGTTGTTCAAAACATTACAAAGCTCATGATATATCATCTTTCATACATATGACTCAATTGGGTTATGAACTCCCATTTTTACCCCAAATACAAATTGCAGAATCACATCGGTTACACATTCACATTTTTACATAATGGCATATTAGTGACTGTTGTATTCTGCTACTTTTCCTATCCCCTACTATCCACCCTCCCCTCCCCTCCCATCTTCGCTCTCTACCTCATCTGCTGTTGTTCAGTTCTCTCCCTTGTTTCCCCCCCCCTTTCCCCTCACAACCTCTTCTATGTAATTTTGTGTAACATTGAGGGTCTTCTACCATTTCCATATGCTTTCCCTTCTCTCTCCCTTTCTCTCCCCCCACTCGTCTTTGTTTAATGTTAATCTTTTCCTCATGCTCTTCCTCCCTGTTCTGTTATTAGTTGCTCTCTTTATATCAAAGAAGACATTTGGCATTTGTTTTTTAAGGATTGGCTAGCTTCACTTAGCATAATCTGCTCTAATGCCATCCATTTCCCTGCAAATTCTATGATTTTGTCATTTTTTAGTGCTGCGTAATACTCCACTGTGTATAGATGCCACATTTTTTTATCCATTCATCTATTGAAGGGCATCTAGGTTGGTTCCACAGTCTAGCTATTGTGAATTGTGCCGCTATGATCATTGTGGCAGTATCCCTATAGTGAGCTCTTTTAAGATCCTCAGGGAATAGTCCGAGAAGGGCGATAGCTGGGTCAAATGGTAGATCCATTCCCAGCTTTCCCAGGAATCTCCATACTGCTTTCCAAATTGGCCTCACCAATTTGCAGTCCCACCAGCAGTGTACAAGTGTACCCTTTTCCCCACATCCTCACCAACACTTATTGTTGTTTGACTTCATAATGGCTGCCAATCTTACTGGAGTGATATGGTATCTTAGGGTGGTTTTGATTTGCATTTCTCTGACTGCTAGAGATGGTGAGCATTTTTTCATGTACTTGTTGATTGATTGTATGTCCTCCTCTGAGAAGTGTCTGTTCAGGTCCTTGGCCCATTTGTTGATTGGGTTATTTGTTATCTTATTGTTTAATTTTTTGAGTTCTTTGTATATTCTGGATATTAGGGCTCTATCTGAAGTGTGAGGGGTAAAAATTTGTTCCCAGGATGTAGGCTCTCTATTTACCTCTCTTATTGTTTCTCTTGCTGAGAAAAAACTTTTTAGTTTAAGTAAGTCCCATTTGTTTATTCTTGTTATTAACTCTTGGGCTATGGGTGTCCTATTAAGGAATTTGGAGCCCGACCCCACAGTATGTAGATCGTAGCCAACTTTTTCTTCTATCAGATGCAGTGTCTCTGATTTGATATCTAGCTCCTTGATCCATTTTGAGTTAACTTTTGTGCATGGCGAGAGAAAGGGATTCAGTTTCATTTTGTTGCATATGGATTTCCAATTTTCCCAGCACCATTTGTTGAAGATGCTATCCTTCCTCCATTGCATGTTTTTGGCCCCTTTATCAAATATAAGAAAGTTGTAATTTTGTGGATTGGTCTCTGTGTCCTCTATTCTGTACCATTGGTCCACCTGCCTGTTTTGGTACCAGTACCATGCTGTTTTTGTTACTATTGCTTTGTAGTACAGTTTGAACTCTGGTATCACTATACCTCCAGATTCACACTTCCTGCTTAGAATTGCTTTTGCTATTCTGGGTCTTTGGTTTTTCCATATGAATTTCATGATTGCTTTATCTATTTCTACAAGAAATGCCGTTGGGATTTTGATTGGCATCGCATTAAACCTGAGAGAACTTTGGGTAATATCGCCATTTTGATAATGTTAGTTCTGCCTATCCATGAACGGGGTACATTTTTCCATCTTCTAAGATCTTCTTCTATCTCTCTCTTTAGGGTTCTATAGTTTTCATTATATAAATCTTTCACCTCTTTTGTTAGGTTGATTCCCAAGTATCTTATTTTCTTTGAGGATATTGTGAATGGAGTGTTTTTCCTCATTTCCATTTCAGAAGTTTTGTTGCTGATATGCAGGAATGCTTTTGATTTATGCGTGTTGATTTTATATCCTGCCACTTTGCTGAATTCATTTATTAACTCTAGCAGTTTCTTTGTAGACCCTTTGGGTCTGTTAAATATATTATCATGTCATCCGCAAATAGCGATAATTTAAGTTCTTCTTTTCCTATTTTTATGCATTTAATTTCTTTTGTCTGTCTAATTGCTCTGGCTAGTATTTCTAGAACTAAATTGAATAGAAGTGGTGATAGAGGGCATCCCTGTCTTGTTCCAGATTTTAGAGGGAATGCCTTCAGTTTTTCTCCATTTAGGATTATGCTAGCTTGAGGTTTAGCATATATAGCTTTTACAATATTGAGGTAAGTTCCTGTTATCCCTAATTTTTATAGTGTTTTGAACATAAAGGGATGCTGTACTTTGTCGAATGCTTTTTCTGCATCTATCGAGATGATCATATGGTTCTTGTCTTTAAGTCTATTGATGTGGTGAATAACATTTATTGATTTCCGTATATTGAACCAGCCTTGCATCCCAGGGATGAATCCTACTTGATCATGGTGCACAATTTTTTTGATATGCTTTTGTATTCAATTCGCCAGGATTTTATTGAGAATTTTTGCATCCAAGTTCATTAGAGATATTGGTCTGTAGTTTTCTTTCTTTGAAGTGTCTTTGTCTGGTTTCGGGATCAGGGTGATGTTGGCCTCATAGAATGAATTTGGAAGAGCTCCTTCTTTTTCTATTTCTTGAAATAGCTTGAAAAGTATTGGTATTAATTCTTCTTTGAAGGTTTTGTAGAACTCTGCTGTATACCCATCCGGTCCAGGGCTTTTTTTGGTTGGTAGTCTTTTGATGGCTTCTTCTATTTCTTCCTTTGTTATTGGTCTGTTTAAATTGTGTGTGTCTTCCTGACTCAATCTGGGCAGACTCGTATGACTTAAGAAATTTATCGATATCTTCATTATCTTCTATTTTATTGGAATATAGGGATTCAAAATACTTTCTAATTATCTTCTGTATTTCTGTTGTGTGTGTTGTGATATTGCCTTTTTCATCCCGTATGTTAGTAATTTGAGTTCTCTCTCTTCTTCTCTTCATTAGCATGGCTAAGGGCCTGTCGATCTTATTTATTTTTTCAAAGAACCAACTTTTAGTTTTATCAATTTTTTTAATGTTTTTTTTTGTTTCAATTTCATTGATTTCTGCTCTAATTTTAATTATTTCTTGTCTTCTACTACATTTGCTGTTGTTTTGCTCTTCCTTTTCTAGGTTTTTGAGGTGTAGTGTGAGTTCATTTATTTGTTGGTTTTTTCTTTTTTTGAGGAAAGAACTCCAAGAAATGATTTTCCCTCTTAAAACTGCTTTCATTGTGTCCCATAGATTCCGATATGTTGTGTCTGTATTGTCATTTGTCTCTAAGAATTTTTTTATCTCCTTCTTTATGTCTTCTGTAATCCATTGATCATTCAGTAGCATATTGTTCATTTTCCATGTGATGTAGGATTTTTCCTTCCTTCTTTTATCATTGATTTCCAGTTTCATTCCATTATGATCAGATATGGTGCATGGTATTATCTCCACACCTTTATATTTACTAAGAGTTGCCCTATGGCATAATATATGGTCTATCTTTGAGTAGGATCCATGTGCTGCTGAGAAGAATGTGTATCCACTACGCTTTAAAATATTTTTTTGTCCAGCAAAATTCTAAACTTCTTGAAGTTGAGCCTATGTTAACTTCATTTTTGTTCTATCTATGTAATTTGGAATGCAAGACACTTCAAAAAATTTTGCTGTGAATCATGATCAAGTTTAATTCTTTGTCAAGTACATCTGCCCAGAACTACTTTTGAGTTTCTTATTCTGTATGTCTATTGAGCCATTAGTGATTTTGATGTTCACAAAATCTCAGAATCAGTTTACTTAGTTACCTATTTAATAATCCAAGCCAAAGATATTGCACTATTACATATTATTTCAGTAATGGCAAATATATTTGGTCATTCTTAGTTCAATTAGTTCAAATAGGGTCACTTGGACATTGGTTCAAATTGTAGTTGATGTCAGGTTAAAAAGATAAATTTAAAATAATAGTCATCTCAGTTGCTTTGGGATGTTAGAAGGGTAAAAATAGATATACAATAAAAATAATTTTCCTTCATTTTGAGTTTGGAATCTATGTCAGGAGTATTTCTACAAGAAATACATATAGAAATAAAACAATCAGTTCATATGTTATTTGTTTGCTTAAGAACACATACATAATTTTCATTTTCTGTTATGGAACAAAGCCACATATATCTGATTTTTATTTTCTTTTCAACCACTTCTTCCAGCATCACAAAGAAAACAGTTTTTACCCAATTTTCTGATATCTTTTCATAAAATAGAACAGCAACAAAGATCAACACAATAACACAATACTCAATGAATTCCATTATGTAATCAAATGATTGAAACTGCATCTTCCAAACATACACAATAGTTTTAGTTATTTTCTACTTTTGTTTATTATTCTAATGGCTTGTACTAGTAAGAGTTGACCAAATAAGTAATTGAGTAGTTAGGTCCTGCTCTGGTCAAGCACCAGAGTGCTCAACTTATATACAGTTTTAAGTGGCCAAAGGAGATTAAAGAGGTAATTTCTTCCCATTTTGCATGAATGGGAACATATTCTTTTTAATCATAGTAGTTTTCACATTAAGCTGTGGAAATGAGCAAACTATTATTAGTTCATGGGAGGAACTAAAACCCAGAATAATTGAATTATAAAAGGTGATTAAATTTCAAATCTTCTTGCTAGTTTTACCTTAAATTTATCATATTTGAGTTATTCATAAATTGTATAAGTGAGCACTTAATACGAAAAGAAATTTATTTTTATTTATATATGAAAAAAGAAAATTGTATCACAATACTCAGTGCTGAGCATTTACTTGCAAACTCATTAATAAACAAATAACAATCTTTTTAGAAAATTTCTTTTTTGAAACATTTTCAGGGATGTTTATTTTATAACTCTATCCAAATTTTAAAATACTAGTGTTTTTAAATTCTCCCTTTTGGGCTGGGGTTGTGGCTCAGTGGTGGAGTGCTTGCCTAGCACCTGCGAGGCCTTGGGTTTGAGTCTCAGCACCATATAAAAATAAATAAAATAAAGGTATTGTGTCCAATTACAACTGAAAACTAAAAAAATAAATATTTTAAAAATTCTTCCTTTAGTCTGTCTAAGTAAACTGCTGACTTCATTTCAAATCTGCCAATTCCAACTTTTTGTTCTTGTGTAATAGAAACACATCTCACCATTTTTACCAGAACACAGTAGAATTTAAATGTAAATGAGATGTGGAATGTTCCTAGAGATGAATGGTCATAAATCTGACTAGTAAATAGTCTTTTAAAAACAGCATCAATTCACACTAACACATTTTAGTAGCTAAAGCAGAAACTCTGGGTAGAGAGGGAAAAACTAAATTCCTACCAAATCTCCAGAGTGGCAGGAAACACAAAGGGCATATCCAAGACCCAGTAGTGAAATCTGAGAAAGCTTATTTAAATAATACTCTTTGGTGAAATACAGAATAAGGCTTTGATGAAAATAAAGGATTTCTACAAAAGAGGAACATACTTGCTTCAATATGTTTTTTTTCCATATAGGTTAGTTTCATATACAAATATCTGCTTCTGAATACCAAGTATCTGAAGGATATGCAGGTAGTTCTTGCTTTGCACACCAGAGCAGGACCCTGAAATGTGATGGTAAAATCTGAAACCAAGAAAATTGATCCTAATAACCTGGAAAAAAATCATGAGTGTTATATAACATTTACAAGTGATTTTTTTTTCCAAAAAGGTATAAAACTCTCTTATTTGGCATGAAAAAACCCTATTAAAACATTTATGCATTGTACAATAATTTTAATATTAGAAACAGAAAATATTCTTTTTGTTAAAAATCCTATCAAGAATAGTGAAGCAGGACTTGTCTTTTGTCATATACATTTTGAAATAAACAGCATTTTGTTCTATATATTGGTAAATTTTATACTCTTTTCTAAGATTGGATCAGTTTCTGATGCTATATTCTCTGCATATTCAGTGTTATGAAGTAACTGAGAGAGTTCTTTTAAGGTTGAATTCCTTCCTTCCTTCCTTCCTTCCTTCCTTCCTTCCTTCCTTCCTTCCTTTTCCTTCTAATACTGTAAAGTTTCCCTTCTGTGAATTCCTCTGGCTGTAGACCTAGAGTATCTTTGTTAGATACACTGTCAACATTCCAAGGTCATCTATTTAATCTATAACTCTATTCCTATACAACTAAAATCTTTTAGCTTTTTGTACAATGCAGTAATGTTTTGGCCATATTGCAACCTTTTATTTTCTACCATGATCCTTTTATGTTCTGGTGTGCATGCTTTATGTTATACTTTATGCCATATTTCTTTCCCAAATCAACTAAATAAATGGCACATTCTTCTGTGGCAGTATCAACTATCTGTCCAAAAGCCCATCTAAGGCTTTGAAAACTGAAATAACTCCTTGGTCCAGTAGCTGGATTAATGAAATTGTGTTTGGTAGTTTAAAAGTACATAAAAAGTACATTTTAATATTTTCATTCAAGTGCTCTAGAGAATTACCTGCAATATTATTCACCATTGATAGTGCATTAATAGTCTAATTATTTTGCTCAAAGTATATTTATACCACTGGGAGATAAGGAAATAGCACAACTATTTTGTTGTTGTCTATATAACAGATGTGTTGTGGCCAAGCACTAACAGACCATGAAAGAAGTGACGTGATTTGTCCCTGATCTTGATGTACACCTGTTATTTATGTAGTGATTTGTGGATTGAAGAGGTAATAGCATATTTTGTTCTTTACAATCACTCACAGTTAATGTACCTTGGTAGCTGAAATTTGAACCATGTTTTTGGTGCACTGGGCTTATTTAACTAAACAGTGTTACTGGAAAACTGTGCAAAACAAGAACTACCTTTATTAAGTTTCAAAAATTGGTCTCAGGATTTTCTCCTTAGTTTATTTATTTATAAAAATTAGACACTGATTTTTTTTCTTCTCAAATGATAGCAGTAAGCTTTGAAATGAAATACAAATTTAAATTAGGTGAACCTTGAAGTACAACTTATTATTTTAACTTCTTTACACCAATACGGATGGTGGTTCGTGGAATCTGGCATTCATCTTTATGTGCAGCTCAGGAACGCAACAGGAAAGAGATTCTATCTCCCCTTGTACCTGATCATTTAGATACATGAACAGTTGCATCTTTGGTGTTCTTATATATACCTGAAGACTGCACATCAAATTACACACCAGTCTTCATTGTTTATCCTATGTAGAGTAGATTTTTTTTTAAAGAAGAAAACATGCACATGATTACATGCATAGTATTCTTAAAAATTTGTGAAGATCTTTTGGGGTGGGGGAAAATTCTCAATCTCAAAAATGAACAATTAAAAGCTTTTCTTAGGTTTTAGTAACTTAAAAAAGAAAACTTCTTAACAGGTATATTGACAAATAATTTGCACAATACAAAATTCCCCCATTATAAAAGAACGGTTCAATCAGTTTTAAAACAGGGAACACACAATATATTTGCATGTGATCCTTAAGCAAGGCCATGCTAATTTTCACCAAGTTGTTCCAATTTTTATTTCAACATGTGTTGCCAAGTCAAGCACTCTTTGAAATTTAATTCTTGGCAGGCAAGTACATTTAATATTTTTCAAAAACATAGCGGGGGCAGGGGTACAGCACTGGGGATATAGCTCAGTTGGTAGAATCCTTGCCTCACATACACAAGGCCCTGGGTTCAATCCCCACCACTTAAAAAAATTGGGGGAAGGATACCTTACTATTACTATTATGTGTCTAATTTGTTTTGGAAACTTTTAAGAAAATATAGATAAATAAATATCTAAATTTGACAGAAATCTACTGAATTTTCATGTTATTTTTATAATGCAGTTGTTATTCTTAGTTTATAAGGAAAGGAAGAAATTATGGTAAGGTAACTTAAAAGCAAAACTGGCATATTTGGTATTAAGGATAATCTTGCATCTTCTGGCTTACATCATATTGGGATAGAAGGTTATCTCTCTGATGATGATTCATCAGCTGTACAGATAATAGGTTAGTATTTATTGAGGTCCTATAGAGCCATGTGTGATTCTAAGTTTTTTACATGAGGCATTTCATTATCTTTAAGAACCCTATGTGATAAATGCTATTGGTTTTTTTTAAATTTTTTATTGTTGGTTGTTCAAAACATTACATAGTTCTTGACATATCATATTTCACACTTTGATTCAAGTGGGTTATGAACTCCCATTTTTACCCCGTATACAGATTGCAGAATCACATCAGTTACACATCCATTGATTTACATGTTGCCATACTCGTGTCTGTTGTATTCTGCTGCCTTTCCTATCCTCTACTGTCCCCCCTCCCCTCCCCTCCCCTCCCCTCTTCTCTCTCTACCCCATCTACTGTCATTCATTTCTCCCCCTTGTATTATTTTTCCCTTTCCCCTCACTTCCTCTTGTATGTAATTTTGTATAACCCTGAGGGTCTCCTTCCATTTCCATGCAATTTCCCTTCTCTCTCCCTTTCCCTCCCACCTCTCATCCCTGTTTAATGTTAATCTTCTTCTCATGCTCTTTTGTAGTGCATAGATGAGGAAATTGAGGTACAGTGAGACTATCCATCTTCACCATGGCCATAAAAATGAGAAGTGGAACACGTGGGAGCCTGGTCCCAGACTCCACTATAATATTTCCTTCTGATTTTCCCTCTTACTGTCCACCAAGAAAAGTGGCAAAGGCTGGGATCCTTGGTAGAACTTTCCTTCTTGAGTAGAAGGGGACAATAGAAAGCTTATCACAGGCATCTGATAAATCACACTATCATAACAAGTCTTTTCCATGTAAATATTTTCCATGTAAATTCTAAACTTTTATATATTTGAATTTGAGATCTTGATTTACAAATGTAAATACATTTTTAAAAAGATAAACACATATAAATATGAGTTATAAATAACTTTTTGAAAAATAGCCCAAAGTTTAAAAAAAATGAAACCATTTCAGGACACTAAAGACAGAAATTACAAAGACAGCTGTGCCCAACACAGTGATTCCAGGTGGTTTAACCTGAGGGTCTCTCTGAGATTGCTCTGTCCCACACATGATGTGACTTATGCCCCTCACAATTCATTCTCTTCCCAAGTCTCCTTTCTTTACCCTTTTAGTTTAAAACGGTATCCCTCTTTCCATTTCTGATCCCTTATTCTGTTTGCACTAACGACCACCTAACCTAAGTTCAGACTGACACATCTACTCAAATCAAGACTGCAAAGATTTTCCTTTGCCTCTTCTTTATTACATATGCATCTCATTAAGAATACTAGCTCTGTAGGACATGGAGAATTATAGAAAATCTCATCATTGCTTGCTTATCCTACTATTGTACCTCCAACAGCCTCAAAGTAGCAAAACTAATACTACCACCAATATGACTTTAGAAACCATTAGCATTATAGAGCTTTTGTGCTCTTATATTTCGAAGTTGTTCTATACTTACATTATCTGAGACTATGACCACTTTATATCATCTTCCCTCCCTCTTGGCCCTCAAATCTCAAAGATATATGTAACTACACATAAATGGATCTCTTGCCCTTAGGTCAATGTCTCTGTATTCTGCCGCAGTCTGGCTGGGCACAATCAGGAGCCACTTGTCAAAAGAAACTAACTTTATTTTTAGAACCACACACGCCAAACAAAACAGCCTCTCAGGAAAAACCCTCAGAGCCTCAACTGCCACCCCCGGCTTTTCCACAAGCCTCTCTCTCCCACACAAGCTTCTCTCCACCTCCCCCAATCCTCCTGCTCTTGAGGCCGATTGGCTGGGTCACGTGGGCGGAGCCAAAAAAGTCCCCCAACGAGCAGCTCCGTGGTCTGAAAGGGCAGGGAAACAGCCCAGTGAGCATCACCGCAGAGGAGCCAATCAGCTAGATGTTGCTGGGGCCGAGGAGCCAATCAGCTAGATGTTGCTGGGGCCGCTGTGAGCCAATCATCAGCCAGCAGCTGGAAGTTTGCTGGCAGCTGGAAGTTTGCTGGGGCCCCTTTGGCTGTGGCTCTCAACATCTCCCCCTCTCTGTTTAAACAACAAGCATGTGGCTTAGGGACCGTGCCTGTTAGGCAGTCCAATTCAACATATGGTCCTTACCCGTCATCGGATGAACTGACCTCTAGGCGTCAGCCTCCTGTCTTAGGTTGGTACCACTGCAATTGGATCATACCCGTCACTGACTACCGGTCCAGCATACAGCCATACTTGTGGATAGGCCTTTGCACCTGTGGGGGGGTGAGGTTCTTTGCTTCACCTCTGTTGGCCCCCAAATTTTAGACCATCACTAGTAGAGGAGGATGCAAAATGCCATGACATTAAGCCAATTGAGGGCTCCTTTGAAAAATTGTACCACCGGTGACATCATCAGCAAAAATACCCCAACACTACCACAAGTCGCTGCACCAACAGATAGTTCACAATGCATACAGGTGAGCTCACAATGTGTCCAGGCAAGTTCTGCAAGCAGTTCAGTGATGGCTATTGTAGAAGCTGTAGATTGGTTTTATCTTTGACTTCACCAGCACTGGGATGAAGATAGGAATTCTGGCAATAATGGCTAAAGAAAAAATTATGTAACACTACAGAAGGCACTAAAAGAAAACAATTTTCTTAACAATTTACATTATCTTTAACAGAATTATTAAATATAATGAAAAGGAAAGGTGAAAGTAAACAAACAGATCTGTTAACCTTCTTTTTTGTTTACATATTAAAACAATCCTCAACAGTTGTTTACCCAATTTAAATTAAACCATATAAATCACGTGAAAAAAAATATTTGGATCCATTTTATCATGAGCGCTCATCATATATGATATATGGACATACGTACATTCAAACATATAACACAAAACACAAGTGTGCACACATAATATAATACATACAACACATAACATTATAGTAAAGGCCTTATAACTTTTTACAGGTGAAATCTCCATTGCAATGTTTAAAAACTCTATAGTCAAAAAATAGAACTGATCAGCAAAACATTAACCCAGGTCTGTATGAGCTCAAAAAACAAAATAGAACTTCATGATATGGCAAAGGGCAATAATAAAATAGATATTGAAAAAAGCATCCTGGTTCTGTTGCAGATGTAAGAATAGCCAAACTGGAGTTTTGGATATCAGTTGTTATGGATTTGAGCCAAATCATCTTCTTTTTGGTCTGTAGAAATCGCTTTAGTTAATCTTTCTGGAATCCAAATTGGCTGCTGTTCTCCCTGTGGAAACACATAAACAGACCCCCGACTCCAGACAATCACTGGGTCAGGACCTTGGTTAATCTCTCTGGAATCCAAATCGGCTGCTGTTCTCCCTGTGGAAACACACAAACAGACCCCCGACTCCAGACAATTACTGGGTCAGGACCTTTCCATTGTCCTGTTAGAATATCCTTCCAAAGTACCTTGGGCTTATGCACATTTTTTGGACACATATGCCTTTCCGCAGCACTAAGTCCTGATGAATCCAAATTTAAAAAGTTTAGAGTAAAAAGGGTTATTTTAAGTTTATCTTTGGGGAATATATACCCCTTCCCAATTCCTTCTTTTTGCTTTA
The DNA here is from genome assembly GCF_021218885.2 of Marmota monax. NCBI lineage: Eukaryota > Metazoa > Chordata > Mammalia > Rodentia > Sciuridae > Marmota > Marmota monax. The sequence goes on along the minus strand of NW_026695199.1, from coordinate 3,170,386 downwards.
ATAAGTACATTTTAATAGTTTGATGAGCTCTTTCAACTATGCCTTGTCCCTGTGGATTGTATGGGATTCCTGTTATATGAGTAATGCCAAATGTTGAGCAAAATTGTTTAAAAGAGGTAGAAGTATAACCAGGGGCATTATCTGTTTTTAACTGTTTTGGAACACCCACAGTGGCAAAATTTTGTAAGCAATGAGCTATAACATCTTTAGTTTTTTCTCCTGCATGAAGGGAGCCCATCAGAAATCCTGCAGAAGTATCAACTGTAACATGTAAATATTTTAATTTTCCAAATTCTGGCAAGTGTGTGACATCCATCTGCCAAATATGGTTAGGTATCAATCCTCTAGGATTGACTCCAAGATTAACTTGTGGTAAAAAGGTCACACAATTTTGACATTGTTTTATTATTTGTCTAGCTTGTTCCTTAGTTATTTTAAAACGCTTTTGTAAAGTATTAGCATTGACATGGAACTTTTTATGAAAATTTATAGCTTCTTCTAGTGTAGAGAAAATATGTATGTCATGTGTAGTTTTATCTGCTAAATCATTGCCCAAACTAAGGGCTCCAGGCAATCCTGTATGTGCCCTGATATGTCCTATAAAGAATGGATCTTTTCTGTCCCAGATTAGACTTTGTATAGTGGAAAGCAAAGAGAAAACAGTAGAAGAAGGGGAAATCCTACCAGCATCTTCAAGAGATACTATAGCATTAACTACATACTGACTATCAGAAAATAAATTAAATACAGAATCTTTAAACATCACAAAAGCTTGTAAAACTGCATTAAGCTCTACCTTTTGAGCTGATTGTTTGGGTACTAAAAATGTAAAAGTTTGATCAGGGGTAACTACTGCTGCTGTACCATTATTTGACCCATCAGTGAATATATTTGGAGCATTCATGATAGGTGTTTTTCTTGTCATTTTTGGAAAAATTACAGGATGCAATGACCAAAAAGACAATAAAGGATTAGATGGTAAGTGGTTATCAAATGAAACATTAGATTTGCACATGATTATTGCCCAAGTATTTAACTCATTAGCTAACTCATCAATTTGATTCATAGTATATGGAGTAATAATTTTATGGGGAGAAATTCCAAACACTCCCTTTGCTGCTTTTATTCCTTTGAGTATTAATTGTCCTACAGCCTCAGGATACCTAGTAAGAATAGTGTTAGGAGAATAAGATAAATGTATCCATAATAATGGACCTTCTTGCCAAAATACTCCTGTAGGAATATTTTTTGTTGGTAGTACAATAAATAATAAAGGCAAACTTATATCAATTCTATCCAAATGCATATTTTCCATATATGTTTCAATGATTTTTAATGCCTTTCTTGCTTCAGGCGTTAACATTCGGGGTGAATTGGATCTGATGGACCTTTTAGGATATCAAATAAAGGTCCCAACTCTCCTGTTGGTATACCTAAATAAGGCCTTATCCAATTTATGTCTCCTAATAACTTTTGAAAGTCATTAAGTGATTTGAGTTGATCTACTCGTATTTGAATTTTTGGTGGACGGACCATGGTTGAGGATAATAGAACTCCTAAATAATTAATTGGAAAATTTAATTGTACTTTATCTATTGCTATCTCTGGATTATAATTTTTTAATAAGTTTGTAAGTGTGGCATAACATTCTAGTACTGTGTTTTTATCTTTGTGTGCTAATAATACATCATCCATATAGTGAAATATTTGTAGTTCAGGATTTTGATTTCTAAGTGGCTGGATTACTTTGTTAACATAAATTTGACACATAGTTGGGCTGTTAGCCATCCCTTGAGGGAGTACTTTCCATTCATATCTCTGATCAGGACCTTCATGATTCAGTGCAGGGATAGTAAATGCAAAACGTGGACTATCCTCAGGATGAATTGGAATTGAAAAAAAACAATCTTTAATATCTATAACTAAAACATACCAGGTTTTTGGCAAAGCAGACAACTGAGGAATCCCTGATTGAGCAGGTCCCATAATAACCATCTCATTATTAATGGCTCTTAAATCTTGCAATAATCTCCATTTACCAGATTTCTTTTTGATGACAAAAATGGGAGTATTATGGGGAGATACAGAAGGTTGTATATGTCCTTCTGCTAATTGTTGTTTGACCAGGTCATGGGCTGCTTGTATCTTTTCTTTAGTCAGGGGCCACTGAGGAACCCATACTGGTCTATCTGATTTCCAAGTAATTTTTATTGTCTCAGTGGCCCTTTCTGAAAATCCAACCCATGTCCGTCTGTTCCTTGATCTATTTGTATTGGTGCTGCTATACCTTGTTCTTGTTTTTCTAATCTTTTTCCTTTCCTAAAACCTTGTCTAGTCATAATAGTGGGTGCATTTTGGTTGATGTTATTTGTTAATGTCAAACCTAATTGATCTAGGACATCTCATCCCCATAAATTTATAGGAAGATGATCCAATACATATGGCTGTATAGTTCCTTCACATCCTTCAGGATCCTTCCAATCTAATACCATTGCACTTCTATGGGGATTAGTTGCCACTCCTACGCCTCGAAGCATTTGAGTGGCTTGTTGTAATGGCCAATGTTTTGGCCATTCTTGACGAGAGATGATGCTAAGGTCTGCACCTGTATCCAGTAGCCCATTAAATTCATGTCCTTGAATATTTAGTTTTAGCATGGGGCGAGAATCTAAATTTAAAGAAAGCATAGCCCAATCTACACCTGTGGAGCCTAATCCCTTGGAACCTCTTTCTACAGTACGACTGGAAAATTTATCATGTAGGCTGGGTATTATTAGTAACTGTGCTATTCTATCTCCTGGTGAAATTACTGATATACCCTTTGGAGAACTGGCTATAATTTTTATTTCACCTTCATAATCGGGATCAATTACCCCAGGACTTATCATAAGTCCTTTTAGAGTAGAAGAGCTGCGTCCCAATAATAAGCCTACTGTTCCTTTGGGAAGAGGTCCTTTCACCCCTGTGGGAATGATTTGAACTCCCATCTCTGGAGTTAGTACTGCTCTGGCGGAGGCACAGATGTCCAACCCTGCGCTCCCTCTGGTTTGTCTGATGAGGGATCTGATGGACAATGTGTCCTGGGCACTACCCTGATGGGGTTGCTGGGTTCCTCCAGTGCTCCGTATATTTGTGGTTTTGGGCCCCGGAGCATTGGGCCCCCCTGTCCATTTTTTGGCAATGGAGCCCGATGCCTTTCTCCACGATATCGTGGATAAACACCTGGTCCTTGTTCGTTTTTTGATAATGGAGTACCCTCTATGGTGGTTTGAGAACGGCATTCATTAGCCCAATGTCTCCCTCTACGGCATCGTGGGCAAATACCTGGTATTCTACTCCTTTGATACCTAGTTTTGTTAAACCCTCCTCCAATGGGGCAATTCCTTTTAAAATGTCCTGTTTGTTCACAATTGTAGCATGTTCTTGGCCTGGCATCTAAAGCCTGTTTTACTGCAGCTGCCACAATTTGCCCTTGTTCATTAATGTCTCTGGCATCTAAAGCCTGTTTTACTGCAGCTGCCACGACTTGCTCTTGTTCATTAATGTCTCTACATAATTTAATATATGTGTTTAAATCTTCATGTTTCCATGGTCTAATGATATCTCTGCACCAAAGATTCGCTTGCTCATAAGCCAGGTGTTTTAGTAATGGCATTGCTTGTTCTGTATTCCCAAAAACTCTGGTAGCTGTTTGAATAAGCCTATCTACAAATTCAGCATAAGGTTCATTAGCTCCTTGTATTACCTTAGATAATTGACCTTGTAAACCTCCATGTCCTTGTAAAGTCTTCCATGCCTTAATTGCATCTGCAGCAATTTGTGCGTATACGCCAGGATCATATGCAATTTGTTGCTGCTGATCCTCATAAGGTCCCTTTCCTAACAACATATCTAGATTTCTCTGAGGATAACCAGCTGCTGCATTTCGCCTAGCCGTCTCCTTGCAAAATTCCTCATTGGCAACCTTCCATAACAGGTATTGTCCTCCATTTAGCACAGCTTTACACATATTAGCCCAATCTGCTGGCGTCATGTTCAAGTTGTTAATGGATTCGACCATGCTTACAGTGAAGGGTGCTTGAGGACCATAGGTTGTTACAGCCTCTTTTAGCTGCTTCACTGTTTTGAAATTTAAAACTTGGTAAAATCGCTGCCCTCCTGCCTCAAATACAGGGCATGTTAATATTTGAGACCTTGTCTCAGGATCCCAACTATCAACTGCGGGGGTTGGGGGCCTCCCAGCATATGGAGGTGGCGCTGTTGGTTGGACACTTATGCCCTCTGGTGATAGAAAGGTGTTAGTAGCAGTCTCCTGTAGAGGTGGTGCTGTTGGTTGGACACTTACACCCTCTGGTGATAGAAAGGTGTTAGTAGCAGTCTCCTGTTGTAACTTTCCCCCTGATGGCTTTTTTCTGTTTTACACTTTCTTTCTCTGTCTGACTAGCTTGAGAGGCCTTCTCTTTTACTTGAATCTTTTCCTCTGTCTGACTAACTTGAGAGACCTTCTCTTTTACTTGAATCATTATGTCTTCTCCTTCCTCTACCATTGTCTGAACTGAAGGCTTTGGACTAAGCAAACAAGATACGAATGTCCACAATGGCAATGTGCCAACTGCCAGAGTCCCTGGGCTTTTCTTTTCTATTCTTTTTAAATCTTCACCATGATGGTTCCATTGTTCCAACAAACTTCCAGCTGCCAGCAGTATTCATTTGGTTTGTCTGAAGCTTGTTCTCTACTAGATTTCTTTATAAGAGCTCCTGGGGAAAATATTCCTGGAATTTGTGTACATTGATTAAAGAGTTTGTCTATGTCATTTGCACTTGAAAATCTGTTTGTTGAATCAAAAAAAAATCATTGACACCTGCTATTTTTTTCCTTAATTATCTTAATATGTTATTTCATTTTCTTCTGGAATTAGGCATTGCTATTGATAAGTCTTATGACAGTACGATTTTACTTTCTTAATATATCATGAGCTCTTTATTTTCTAGGTGCCCATAGATATTTTTGCCTTCTTTTTTCTTTCTTTAGTTAAGTTATGTAATTTTACTGGAATATTTCCTGGTGCTAATTGTGTTAGGTCAGTACTCTCAGAAACATCATGTTCACTTTCAATAAGGAATTTAAAATCTTTTATTTCTAGAAAATGTTCTGGATGCCTGGATATTCTATTTGTTTTGTTTCCTTAATTTGGCTTTCATCTGCATTTATCCATAGGCTCAAACTTTTTTTTACCTGTCCTCAGTATTTTTCATTTTTCACTGAATACTTTTTTTCTTCATTCTTTTTGGATTTTTAAAGTTTTTAAATTTTCATTTTACTAAGTCATCTCTTATATTTATTTTTTATTATATTTTTTGGTAGTTTGGTCTTCATTTTTGGAATCATTTTTTCTTCTCTTACTTCTAATTATTCCAGAGTCAAAGTGTATCATTTTTGAGCTTTTCTATTTCTAATTCATATTGTTCTTTTATATCTTGTACCATTTTGTTAATTTTTCTTAGCTAGTTTTGAAATAGCACGGTTTTTTTTTACTGTTTTGTGAGCATATTTTTCTTTATACTTTTATGTTGCTCATGTTTATGTAAATTTTCCTAAGGTGCAGTTTAGGATAGCTTATGTAACTTACACAGCTTCCTCTTCTGTTGTTTTTATTATGTGTTTAAATGTGGCTATGTACGTTTTTGGATTCAGTCTAGACTTGTATTTTCTTCTGTTCTCTTTGTTGTTTCTATCTCACTCAATTCTGTTTCCCTTCCAGCAATTTTTCTTCAGTGTGTGTTCCTGTCTTTGAATGAATCATTGGTGGACTATTTCTGAGAATTAACAAGTATACCCTGCTCTGGATTGTTCAGCCCTTCTTGGGGAGAGAGGTTGCGATGACAAATTCCTTGGTGCCCTATTGGTCCCGGCTTTCCTGTGAACATCATTGACCGGTTTAACCTTCTCCTGATCTCTGGCCCTTGAGACCCTGCCTGTTGTCTTCTTGTTATTACTGCAGATATGCTGTTTAAAGTCTGTTGGTGATTTGTTTCCAACTCCTGTGTTTTGGAGCTTATTGAGAATAACTATCCATCAGTTTTGTTTTGAATGGTAACCCTAGATTACTGTCTTGATATGTTCTGTTTCTTTGTAGTGATTTGGAAAGATTTAAAAACTTCACTGCCACTGTTGCCAGCTTCCAAGTGTAGTTTTTCAATGTGTCACAAATACTAATGACCTTTAGTAAAGGTTATTTAATAATAATTTATGGCTCCTATGATTCATATGTATATGTTAATACATGAAAGTAAAAAATCACCTAACCTGAGTGGGCATTCATTCATACTAGTGCTATTCAGGCAAACCTGAGGTCATCTTGAAATAATTTGATGATTTTTGCTTCACAGAAAAAAAGAGTAAATTCTTTTCTTTTTCTAGGGATATAAGAATAGGACTTTAAAAACTATATTTTTCCCTGGTATAAAATAATTTTATTGGAGGGGGGGAAACTTCATTTAAACAGATTGAAAACTCAGATTTCCTTCCAAACAAGCTTGAAGTGTTTTAAAGGCCAGTTTTACTCAGATGAAGGATACATAATGAAAAGGAAAGCATTGGACTTACTGGGGGCAGTTCTCTTTTTAGAGCAGTGTGTATTTTGTAGTCCACAGGAAACCATTAGCTTATTCATGTCATAATAACCATTTCTAGACCACAGAAGATTTACACAAGTAAGATGTGCTATAAAATGATCCAGATTGGAAGGCAAAGAAATGAAAATGTGTAGTTGCTTGAAAAATTTGTATGCTCATAAAAATGGTATAGTAAGGGTGAAATGGGATTTTGTCTGAATTAGATGAGATTAGTGATGGGTTATTAGACATGTTTCATGGAAGAATAGGAGGTGAATAATAACCAGGGCTTAAAATGAATAATTAAATAAAGTAGAAGGTGAAAAATTGTATGACGGTGTCCTTGTCAAGTGAAAATCCCCCTCAGATTCATTCTGTTGGTTAGTGCTGATATATGAAATAGCAATAATCAGTTCGTGATTATCATTTCCTCAGAACATTCATCCTGATGGTAAGAAATAGCCCATGTATACGCTAACATTTAGTATGATAGTTGCAATGTTTCAGTTTCTAGAAAGGAATATGGTCCATAGGTTATGCCTTGACCTATGTGGATAAATAAGCAGATTAATAATATGGATGCACTATGGTCTTGTGTTTCATGATTCAGCTGAAGTTTATGTATTGGCAGAAATATGTGACAAAGGAAAATGCAGCTATTGAATTGAATTTGTAGTGTATAGGAAATAATGATCTGTAGGACTAAACAAATCTCTAGAAGTGAATTGAAATTTTATCATGCTGAAATGTTTGATGGAGTTGATAGATTAGTGAATGAATAAATGGTTTTGATTAAGGAGTGGGATTTTTGAATATTGGTCATTAAAGTTATAGTTGAAGTATAACTATGATTTTTATAACAATTGTCATATTCCATATGATAATTATGATACATAGTGTATTCTGATTTAAGTGTTATTTTTTGTTGCAGATTTTGTGAGGTTCTCTTCAAAATCTGTACTCATTTATGGTGGTTTGGGTGGTCTCTCATCTTAATTCCAGCTGATAAATGTGATCTTCACAGTATTTGCTAAAGTCCTCTTACCTCACTTTTACAGAGCAGGAATCATGATTAAGAACAGGACAGGTATTTTGTCAAGTTGCTATGGTGAAAAGATAGGAGAAAATGTTCCAATGACTGTGAAATTGAAATCTCTTTCTGTCAGCTATTTCCTGATAAACCATATGTGTGTGTGTGTGTATGTGTGTGTGTATGAGATATATATATATATATATATATATATATATATATATCTCACTTCCACAAATAGATTTGTATATTCTGTGGGCATATATACAAACTAGCTTTCTTATTTATAATAATATATTAAATTTAGCTTGTTATTATAATAGCAATAGAAATATTCTTCATTATATTGTAAAGTTTATATTAATTTTGTTTTACTCTGCCAAGTATCTTTGTTAGCACAATCATTACATGAAGAGAGAAATTCTCTCACATACCACCAAGTATTTGTCATCCCAAGTACTTTATAGTCTTAATTCATTTTTCCTCTAAATGAATTAGATTCCTTTGAAGGAAAAAATAGACTTTCTATCTTTTCACATTTATTGCCTTAGAGTTTTATCTATTTGTTTCCTTCTCTTTGAGGTACCTATGTGTCTGGATATAGATGCAATTAATAAGAAAATGACTGTTTTTTGACTTTTCTCCCAAATTGTAAGATGACAATGGGGGTTGAAGAGAAATATGTAGTTGTTATCAGGTACAATTCCTGAATTTTTCATGTGGAATGTGAGAGGTGCTTCTGAACTATTCTAAGACTAATATTAGCAATGACAAACTCAAAAGATAATATTTTCAAGTATTTAACCTAAGAGTCACATTGTTGAACAATATTTTCCTGGATATTTGAATATTCAACTTGAATATTCAAATAGAATATTCCTCAAGATTGATCAGGTTTGGGATGAGACCAGTTACTTCATGGATTCAATGAAGATTTTACAAAGAGATAAAAGGAATATAATACATCCATTTATTTACCCACTCAATTAGCATGTTTTAACTGTTTGTTTTAGGCTTTATTGCAACATCCTGCACATTTTCATTGTGGAGTTATTTACTTATTTTTTTCCAAGAATGGTTTTATTTTTGTTTGTTTGTGTTTTTGTTGGGAGTGTGTAACTGAACTGTCTTGTGCTGATAGTTGTGGTACCTGATTCTAGATCTGTTCACTACTCTCAGATGTAAATAGGGAAGGAAATTACTCCAACTATTGTGGTATCTGGAACTATGATTCATTCAGGTATAGGTTTGCCAAGGGTTGGAAGGTACTTCATATTTCTCAAGTGAGTGACATACAAGAGTAGCAATTATTATGGGAGTTAATATCTTTATGCTTTAGAAAACAATACTGAACGATATGACTAATTGTCTTTATGAGAAATGACTTTGGAAAAAAGTATAAGAATTTCCCTCCAAAACAGGTTTTGTATGATAGCAGGACAAGAAAACATGGAACTAGAGCTTAGCATCCTTTCTTCTTTTCTGCTGTATTTTCCTCTCTGAATCTGTAGAGACATATAGAGGAAAAAAATATGACCAAGGCAGAAAGAAATGATGACCACTTCCAACTCTAGTGACAAAACTCAAAGGACCAGAAGAAAGATAATGTCACAGGGAGGGGACACTCTCTAATTTGTTTAGAAATAAATATTGAATCTGCTTGAAAAATTCCTAAAGGAAAAAACTGCATTGACATAGAAAGTTAGTGACAGAATTGAAACTATCCTTGGATAGATATTTGCCTTGCTAAATATTTTCAGTGAGGCAGTAAAGGATAAGCAATATTCCTTGTTGGCATTGTAAAAATATGGCTGTTGTAATTAATTAAGATGATGTATTAAAACATTGGCAAAGTTTAGTGTTTCTTAATATATACGTGGCAAAATTTCAGCCAGTGTTCTTGTTGTTATCTCATCTTACAACATACGCTTTTAAGGATTGTCATCTTTTTAAAATTTATAAATGATATTAAAATATCAGGCTATTATCTGACTTTTGCTCCTGAGGAACTAATGAGCAAGAGTCATTACTCACAACAGAATAATTAATTGAGTTTTCATTCCGTGCCAGACAGTGGGCTGGTATCTGGGCTTACTTAGATAAGAAACAGGTTTTTTTTTTTTTTCCTCATGGAACTCACAGTGTAAGAAGAGACATGTAAACAAATCATTGCCATGTAAGTTGATGAATGCCATAATAAGGGTATGAACGGATGCCACAAACATAGAGGAGGGAGAGCTTATATGCTCCCAGCAGAAAGCAAAGGTTTCAGAGTAAGCTGGCACTTGACTTAAAACAAGACTTCAGAAAGCTGAAAGGGAAGTAGCAGGAAGACCAAGTTAGAGGTATCAGCATAGGTAAAGACACACAAATTCGTAAATTTGACACTGTAAATTCAAGGAAGATGCGAGGATGGGAAAACAAGAGTTGTTTACATTTATCTTATACCTACCTTACTTACAAATTCCCCTTTCTTAGCTACTTGGTAGTCATACTTACCAGACCATAACCTAGTATTCATAGTCATTTGACACAGTGGTTAATATTTGTTGGATTTTACTGACCTAGGACTCAATACCAGGTCTGGAGTAAGTTTGAAGAATGTATTTTTTTTTTATTCTGTTAATTAGAATTTAGAAAGAGCCATTTAATCTGAGTTTAACTAACAATGGCTGTGGTAGTAAACTGTTTGTTGCTATAAACAAAATATCTGATATGAACAACTTAGAGGAAGAAAAGCTAATTTTGGCTCACCGTTTGGCTCAGTCCATGATCAGCTGATTCCATTGTTCAAAGCCTGAAGTGAAAACATAACATCATGGTAGAAAGACATGGTGCATGAAAGCTGTTCAGCACATTCCAGGCAGGAAACAGAGAAAGCATGAGGAGTCAGGGACTAAATATAATCCCCAAGTGTCCCCAGTGACAAAGTTCCTCCAGCCATTCCCCACCTGCCTACAGCTACCATCCAATAATTCATTCAAACTATTAATCCTTCAAATGTATTAACCCACTCATTTAGTTATAGGTCTCCTAATCTAATCATTTCCTTTTTGAACATTCCTGCATTGCCTAGCATGAGGTTTTTGGGAGATATCTCATATCTACATTATAACAATGGGGTAAGGAGGATAGGAGTATTATAGTAGAATTCTGCTACTATTGCCTAGCAAAGCATAGAAAACATTTCTGGCAAGAAAAGAAACATAGTGAGAGAATAAAGATGAACACACAGGAAATGCTGCCTGGGACCCTGATGCCTTTGCCGTTTCTGATTCCCATACCTTTTGAAGTCTGGCTCTATTCCTGCCATTCATTTGATTCTGTGAGCTGTACCTGCATCTTATATTAAATTTTCCTTTTATGCTTGAGCTAGTTTGAGTTGGCTTTACTTGAATCCCAAAGGGTCTTATGAAAGACTAGATCAAAGGACCAGAGGTCTTCACTAGTGAAAGAAGAGATTTATTGCTAATGGGTGTTCTAGTGAACTAAAATGATAAGAAAGTTTCTAAGAGAATTGTTATAATGATCGAATAAAGTTAAATAGTTTTCCATTTTGAAATTTTCAGAAGTCAATTAAGAATCTTTAGATGATCACAGTTCAGTGTAGGGAGGTAGAAGGTGCTGCTGAAGAGGAATGACGTTAAGTTACTTAAGTAAAAGAATACAAGTAACTAATAAACTACGTAATATAAATAGATTTCAAAGTTAGTTAAGAGCTACAGTAAAAAAGGAGTTGTGAGTTAATTTACAAAAAAAATCATTGAATGTGGGAGCATGGTTTAAATTCAAAGAATATAATGGTAAATAATATAAAAGTTATGGAAAGTGGGGCCCTGATGGAAAGAAGATTTACTGGGAGAAGTAAAAATCACAGTGGGATAGTGAAAGCAGTAAGGAAGGACCTCTCTTACATTGCAACCATAGTTAGTTTGCCATGGGAGAGAAAATAATCTCCAGTGAATTCCTTCCAATCAGAGAACTAGCTGACTATCAGCAAGCACCAAGGGAGTCTGTGGGATACCAAAGCACTGAGAAACCCTCAAAGAGGAGAACTCACTCAAGAAGATATCTATTAATGGTAACATATCATCTAGCCTATGGGGTTATATATATATATATATATATATATATATATATGCATCTGTACTTCAGGGAATATATTTATCTGTGTAATTTCTGAAATGAGAGAATTACTGTTCCTCAGGGTATAAGCTTGGAAGAAGTCCTCCCTGGGAACAAAGTTAGGCATCATAAAATGAGCACTCACATAAACTGTACTGTTCAAGAGGCAGAGAAAAGCATTTTCCCTGTAATTATTTACTTGATTCTAACAGTTGCCTTGCAAAGTTGTTTTTGATGTAAAGTAGTCAAAGAGAACAAGAGAACAAGAAGGAAAGGAACAAAAAAGTTTTCTGAAAGTTGTGACTCTGTCTTTAAATTTAAATTAAGAACTTTATGAATATTTTAAAAATTTACTTTTGTAACACTTCTGATTTATTCTACTTCATCCTCACTTCTCCATCAATCCATATATTTGGCCTTGCTTGCTAGGCTTAATATAATCAATATAATTCATTTTTAAGGTTTTTAGGTTTTTTTTAATAAACATATAGCTTGTTTATATCAATGGAGCTGTAATGTTCTCATGGCAGAGTTTTACTTTCATATTCATGTAGTTTTTAAAACCATGTTTGAGCACATAGTAGGTGTGTAGCAAATGGGTATTGCCTAAGGGGTTAACTAACTAGTGGAATTAATGTATGCGAGGCAAAGGCCTCTAGTGTCTATGATGAATAGACAGGAGAATGTCTAATCGCAGCTAAACTGTCGCAGGCCTATTTCATGCTGATTCATTAATACATTCCCTGGGAAGAGAAGAATTTTAAGCAAATCTGAAATTGCTAACATCCTTCTTTGGATAACTAAGCAGTCAAGTAGCACAAATGCAGGTTGCAGTGAGAATATTTAGGAGAGGGAAGAACAGTTTCTTTTCAACCTTTTCTTTGGTAAATATAGTGAGGTTCTAGAAAGACTGTATTGTATCATGTGACTTATGCTCATATTTTTATGATTTAGAAATCATCACACTAAAGTAAGTGATAGGAAGAGGCATTTTAATTCAAATCTGCACTTCTAGTCCAAATACTAGTAACCAGTCATAGTAATATAATTTCATGATATCTTTATAATAACAGAAATATCATTTATTATAAATGCCTTTATTGTAAGGACTAAGAAAGGCAAGCTACAGAGGTTATTTGACTTTCCTGAGGTCACACAGCTAGTAAATAATAGAGTAGAAGTTTATGTTTAGAGTTCCTGATTTCAAAAGTTGGTTGATTTTATTGCCTTGAACTGTTGGAGACAATTCTATATTCTTCTTTGAAGGGTTTACTAAGTTTGTAGCTGGTGGTAGAAGTAGCAGTAACAGCAGCAGCAACTGTAGTACTAATAGATATTATACAAATGTTTCTACATGCTGGGGACTGTTCTGAATACTTGACATGCATTAGCAGTATGGGAACCTGATGAAAAGAGGCCATGATCTGGGATCACAGCTTAGCTTAGCCAGAGATGGGTGTTGTTGATCTGAAACCTCCCTTTTATCTTTCACAAGTAAATTCACCGAAGGATGTGTTGTCACATACATAATTTCCTAGGATTATTTTTCTCCTAGTCTCTTAAATTTCTTTCCACTCTTCATGTATATAAGAGGAAAAAAAAATTTAAAAGGCAGCATGTTCTTGTTTCATGTGGCTGTTTAGAAGGGATTTGCCAGGATTCTGTTCCTAATAGTCAAGGGCACAGATTTCATTTCCGTACCCATTATGCATCAATAGCCTGAATCATATATATTATGAGTTGCGGCCGCCTTACATTTCCTAAGCTGCTGTGTTAATGTTCCTCTGCTTCAGACTGCTATGTGCTTATTAGTGTCCAATGGTAACTGATTCCTACTGAGCCAATGCATCACTAAAGAATTATCAAGGATGTTATGTGCTGAGTTAACAATGAGTATCACTCTGGGCTGCCATAAAAGCCACAAAAAGACAATCATGTACAAAATTGAGAGCCTTGCAAAGTGTGAAAAATAAGGAACTCAAAATTACATGAAGTGTTACACATATCTATAGAAATCCCTCTCTTTTACTATTTGTGAAAATGCTAGTTTTCCTTCTGCTTTCCAGCCTTGAAAGTATTTCAAAACCAACATACACCAAATAATACCACCTTTCCCTGGTTCACAGGCAATCTCATGTAAAACCTATTTCACCTACAAAATGACCCTCCTTAATGCTGACATCCTTGTAGACAAAGCAGTGAATGGAGAATAGGGGAGAGTTGCTAGGAAGTTGGAAGATCCTAGAGGTGGACTGTGGATGGAAGGGAAAACTAACCCTGCTTGAGATCTTTAAATAAATCTGATAAAAAGCAATGAAGAAAAACTGAAATCATTTATGAGATGCGCAAATGCTATCCAAAGCAGCTCCCTCTATTTGTGTTGTTTTGGAGATATGTACTAGTTTATGTATTCCATTCTGTTTATTAAAATTTGTCAGTTTACTGAATGTCAACAAAAATATTGGAAACACTAATATTTATTGTTTAAAGATGAATGGTATTTCACTTTGTATCCATTCTAGAACATGGTGGTATAGATCAAAGGGAGTATTAAATAGCATTTTTTGGAAACAAAAATGATTTAAAAATTCTTGTTTTTTATTTAAAAAACTTTAATTTTTAATTGGAAAATTGTAATTGCATGTAAAATTATTTTAACTAAACCTAATATTTAAAGTTACTATCTATAATTTGGTCTTATATAAATATATGTAACTGTTGCTAGTACTTAATTTTCAAGATGTAATACTATTTATTGGTCTATTTAATCCTATCTAATCTGGTAAAGTTTCTCTCCTGCTTTTACCTTCCACGATATTGGAGATTTCACAAAAGTGTGTTTGATCTCTCTTGGTGTTATTCTTTCAAGCAAAATGTGTCCAGGCCTTAAAAAAAAAAGTATCTGATATAATCATTAAGAAGGGCATGTGTTCACTGGAAGCAAATAAACCTACTATATAGAAAGGAAGCCTGGTCAAAAACTTGAGTAGATCTGGATTCTGAACTTAATTCTAAAAAAGGAGGAATGTTATAAATTTGATCTAAATTTAAGAAAAAAATGTATATGTATTCTAGACTCAATGGGAAGCATATAGAACCATGTGCACCATGCTTATCAAACATTTCCCTGTTCTAATCCCATAAGTAGATAACAACTGACAAAAGAGATTTGCCAGTTGGGGGAAACCTTCTTTCTGGGTGCATCCTAAGACAAAAGGAATTATTGTCTATGATGTCAAATAATTATGTGCTCCAAAACAATATTGCCTCATTGGTTTTTAGGAATTGATTGTACCCAATTACTATTCTATACTTTTTTATAGGCAAAGTTATAGACTTGCAATATTATTTCTTTTAGCATTTTTATAATGAATATCGTGGATTTTTCAAAACATTCGGCTCATGGTAGCATCAGCCCTCTCAGAACACTTGTGCACTTCCATCGTTTTGTTCTTTCTGTATATTTGTACAACTGTGATGATAGTCTTATATAACACTTCATCTGGAAATTTTTATTTTACATTAGGATTTTTTTTCATAAAAGAGTACTTTTTATAATACTAGTAAGGCCTTTTATACTATTATGTGCTATGGATGTTTAATAATTTCCATGAGCATTTCCATATGATATAATGAATATCTTTATACAAAAAGGATTTCCTATTTTATATTATCTTCTCTGGCTTGATATCCAAAAATAGATCACTGAACTAAGTGTAATGAATCTGTTTTGACTTGTGGTATATTATCTCTAAAGCTTTTCTAAGGTACTATAACTATTATTTTTGCTAAAGAAAAACAGAAGTAGTCATGTGCTACCACACTTTCACTACCTTAAGGAATTAACCTTTTAGTTTTTTTTTGTTTTGTTTTGTTTTACCAGGGATTGAACCCAGAGGTATTTAACCACTGAGTCACATCCCCAGCCCTTTTTATTTTTATGTTTTATTTTGAGACAGGGTCTTGCTAAGTTGCTTAGGGCCTTGCTAAATTGCTGAGGCTGGCTTTGGCCTTGAGATCCACCTGCCTCAGCCTCCCAAGCCACTGTGATTACAGGCATGAGCCAATATGCCTAGCTAACCTTTTAAATTATTAAATATTTCTATTATGGTTTGGATAAGTGATGTCCCCCAAAAGCCCATTTGTGAGATAACAATATTCAAAGTTGAAATGATTCCATAACAAAAGTTATAACCTAATTAATCAGTGGTTCAATTCACTGCTATGAATTAACTGGATGGTAACTACAGGCAGGTAGGTAGAGGGAGTAGGTCACTGGGGGTGGGCCTTTGGGATATATATTTTGTCCCTGGTGAGCAGAGCTTTTTCTCTGCTTTTTGGTGGTCAAGTTCTGATCTGCTTTTCTCTACCATGCCCTCTCCCATGATGTTTCTTGGGTTCAGAGATATGAAGTCAGCTGACTGAAACCTCTTTGAAACCATGAGCCAAAACTTTTTATCCTTTACTTGTTTTTGAATGATCTTTTTGTCACAGTGACCAAAAAAATTGACTAAAACTGGTAAATATGATACAGTTTGATTAAGATTTACCTTTCTTCTATTCCTACTGGTGGATATTTTCCCCTGTGTTTATATACTAGCTTATGTTTCCATGTTTATGAATTGTCTGTTCTCATATTTCATTTACAAATAGGATAAAATACAGTGCTGTAGATAGAACACAGGTTAAGAAAGCTCAAATGCAGTTTAATACCCTGTTGGCTATGTGGCCTTTAACAAAGAACTTGTCCTCTTTGATTTTCCATTCTTTGTCTGCAGGATAGAAATAATAATATCCACTTAATAAGATTGTATTGAAAGTTACACACTAACATAAATATCTAGTGCAACAACTAGCAGGTGCTTAGTAAATGTTGACTTCTTTTCTCAGATAGAATTACTCCTGGACTTCACTTTCATGACTACTAAAGGGACTATAGTAATAATTTATGTATATACTGTGTCTACTAAAAATTACTTATGGTTATCCTTATTTACCTGTGCTATGGTATTGTGTTTTTGGTTTATTTTTTTCCCTCTCCTTTTTATATACAAAGTGTGAAAATACTCAATATTTAGCTTTGGGAAGATAAACATATTTTACTCTTCTAGGATTAACAAGTATCAAGTGTGATTTTAATATGCCAACACACCCTCATAAGGACAGGCAGCAATAGCTAAATGTGTAAGGCATACAAGGAAATAAATATATTAAGCATGACACAATTTATTATTTTGCCCATCACTGAGAGACATTAGTGGGTTGATGGATTTTCAAGCATTAACATACACCAGGACCACGAAGGGCAATATTTTGTGAAAAGAAAATTGGGCAATAGTTTCATTGGGTTAACAAACGGGATTCTTCCAGACAGCTTAGTTAAGTGTAATCAAACTGAAGCTTAAAAATACTCAGAGTTAAAATGACAGGCACTAATTAATTTTCCAATTAGTTAAAGATTGATTCAGCATGTCATTCTTAAACTGTGCTGCCATTTAAAGAACCAATCATTTATGTTGACAGAAGTTGCTTTGTGTTTAACGTTCCCATTAGGTGTGCAGCCTCACCCTATCTCTATCAATCATCCTAGTTTACACCCAGCCTGTCCTAAGTGAAGTAGTGAATGGTTGGTCAACTTTCATACATATATCACTCTTTTGAAAGGTAGATAGTGATATTAGCAACAATTTTGATAAAGCACTAATTACAAAGGAGAAATTTTTTTTGAAATAGAGTTTTTAGATGTTCATGCAGCACCCTTGAACAGAATACTTATTAAGAGGCAGGGAACTCAGCTTCTAATGTGTGATTTTTCAGACAGAATGTCATGTTTCCTGAATAAGTTTTTTCTCTCCTAAAAAATTTAATATTATTATATTTTTATTTTAAATATTATTACTTCAAAATGCAAAAATATGTGTAATAATCTTTCTTTTAGCTTAGTACCTGACACATACTAGGACCTCAGTGGAAATTCCCAATGAATGACTCTTTCTTGAAATTTCTTTAAACTCAATGTAGAAGGTAACTAAATTAAATGTACAAGTCTTTTTCATTTGTTAAATTGACGTGACATACAGAGAACACCACAAGCTCACAAACTTATGCATTTTTGTAGGATTAAACATTCAGCAAGAGAGCTTTGGATCTGCCAGAGGCAGACAAAATGCAACATGTGTATGAAGATGGGCAGGAATGAGGCAGAGAAAGAAAAAAACAAAAAGGAGGGGGCAAAAAAAACTTGACAAATTTAAATCCTTGGTTCCACACTTACCTAAGGTTCTGATTATAAATTTTCCTTTTCTACTAATGCCAGCAAGATTTGGTTTCTGATAATTAAAATCTAAATTATAGCACAAGTATGATAATGTGAAGAAAAGTAAACAATCAGGGAAATAATAAATAGCAGATCGAGACAGGTTGAAATTGAGAATATAGGCATGCAAATCTATGTTGCTATGTAATTAAGACATTTGAGCTACAAATTTCACTGTGTAACCTTCCTGGTGGCCAAAGAAAATTTAATCAAATACATTATTTATATTATACATTGGAAACAAAATGCAAATTGACTTACCAGGTTTTGATTCATAAGAAGTTTTCTTTTTTAAAATAGGTAATACCAGAATGATATACTGAACGATGTCTTCAATAAATCTTTAAAATAAATGAAATGCTGTGCTTTGTTCAAGTGCTTGAGCCCTTCAATATTAGTGAGGATATAACAAATTAAGTTAACTGAGTGAAAGAAATTGAGAGGCTAATACAATTCTGCATACATTAGAAACTTGGCTGAAGAATAAAGTCTAGTATAAATGGAGCAGTGAATGGTTGGCATATGCCTTAAAATACTTTCCCAATATAAATTCTTCCAAACCGATATTTTAATAAAAGTGATATATGAGACAATTCAATTAAGTTTGGTATGGTATGTCTGAAATGCAGGTATGTTGGGTGGGAATATTATATATCACATTATTAATTAATTAAGGAGATTAGCCAAGGTTTTTTTCTGGCAAGATAACCATTCATATTGTCATGAAACTAAAACAAACAAACAAACAAACAAACAAAAAACAGAAAACAGTGCAGGGATAGATAGGATTTCTTTACAAATTTTCCATCTGAACATTGACATAATCTATGTAAGTGTCCAAGTCATAACATCAATATGTTTTATTTTTATTTTTAAAAATTTTATTAATGTATAACTTACCTACTAGAAAATTTCTCCATGGTACATGTACTGTTTTTATAAGTGGTTCCCACTTTTATTACCTAGGTTTTGTGCTGAGAGCCACAGCCGAGTCTGTATGGCCCCTGGCATTTTGCCAACAGTATTGATTGACGGGCGAGGTATTACTATCTGCCTCTGCCGCAACTTTTGAGTTCTCGCACTATTTTGGAGTTCTCGTGGGGATTTCCGGGGATTCCCCGAGAGTTCCCATTGGTTGGGGAAGTACAGGAGGAGGGATTTCCGGGAGAGATATTTCAGGCTGGGGGTTCCTGGACAAGCCTCCTGGCGCGTTCGGGAGGATTCCCCGGGAGCTGTGTGAAGTGTTTTCCTGCAGTTTAAAAATAAAGTTTGTTCCTGCTTCAGTGGCTCGTGATTTGTGCCCAGCCAGACTGCGGCAGTTTTGGCCACCATCATTTCTCCTCTGGGTCTTTGAGTTGTTTCCTAGGTGGTCTTCTTATTTCTAGTTTTGCTTTTCCCAATCTTATTCCATACGGCAACCGTGTCAGACTCACAAAGAAAAAAAAAAAAAAGCAAGTCTTACTGTCCTAGTATCCAATGCCTCCTCACAAACCATAGTGAAAGACAGACATCTAGTTATTTCTTCTGCATATAGATATCTAGATAGCCGTTATTCCTAGCACCATTTATTGCAGAGATTGTCAATTCTCCAATTTATAGATTTGGGGTAACTTTGTTAAAGATTATCTTGCTACAGGTCTGTGGATGTATTTTGTTCTGTTGGTCTCTGTGTTGGTTTTTATATCAGCGCTACGCTGTTTCGGTTACTATAGTTGTGTAGCATATTTTGAGGACATGTGTTGTGATATTCCATCTTTGTTCTTTTTTGTTCAAGATTGCTTTGATTTGGGGGGTTCTTTTGTGGTTCATATAAGTTTTAGGATTACTTTTTCTATTTTTGTGAAGATTGAAATTAGCATTTTGATGAGGATTTAATTAAATTTGTAAATTGCTTTGGGTATTATGGACATTTTAGCAATATTAATTCTTCCAATCTTTGAACAAACCCACTACCACTACTACTATTCTTTCTCCTCCTCCCCCTCCCTCTCCCCCTCTTCTTCCCCCTCTCCCTCTCCCTCTCCTTTTCCTTCTCCTTCTCCTTCTTTACTGGGTAGTACAGGGCCTTGTGCATGCAAAGCAAGCAATCTACCAACTGAGCTATATGCCCAGCCCATGAACATTCCTATTCCTTAGTTTTAACAATAAAATACTTGAATAAGACTTTCCTCTGTTCAATTTATGGTCCAATCAGAATGAGTTACATGCCTTTTCATGACCTGTTTGTCCTAATATTTTAATAATATTAATTCTATCTATGCATATGAACAATCTATTTTTGTGTGTCATTTTTAATATTTTTCATCTATGTCTTATAGTTATCATTATAAAAATCATTGTCATATTTGACTAAATTTATTTCTAAATTTTTTTCTATGGTCACTGCTATGAATGAGATTGCTTTCTTAGTTTCTCTATCAGCAATTTCATTATTGGTATATATAAATGCTACTGATTTTTTAAAGTTGATTTTGTTTCCCACAATTTGACTGAATTTCTTTAACACTTTAAGAGTTTAGTTTGTGAAGACAGTCATTTTTTTCCCTATATATAAAATCACATCATCTGAAAATAGGGGTAATTTGATTTCTTCCTTTACTATTTTGACACAATATTTTTTCTCTTGCCTTATTGATCTCAGACTCCCAATACTATGTTGGAAGACTGGTGAAAATGAAGATCTTTTCCTTTTTCTTGATCATAGATGAAATAATTTCATCTTTTCCCATTCAGTATGATGTTGGCTTGGTTTTGCCATTTATGTTCTTTATTGTGTTGCACTTCATTCCTCCTATACCCAATTTGTTGAGAGATTTTATCATGACATAAATGGATATTGAATTTTAGTGAATTCTTTATCACATTTATTGCAATTACTTATACATATTTATCTTCATAAAATAATATTTTATTATTATTGATATTTCAACATCCTATGACTAAAATATAGAGAAATTATAACTAACAAAAATGTTTGTTAAAATATTTATATTAATTCAGATTATTGCAGTTTCAAAAGACCATTATTTTTCCAATAAGGATGCTTGAAGAAAGTTTTCTGTTCTCTTTTTTACATAAATAAGCATTTATAAATGGAGGTGACTAGTTGGTGTTAATTAAAAATAAAATTGCATATAATTTATTTCTGTAAAGGAAAATAATATCAGCGCAAACTAAAGATGAATTTTCTGGGTATTTTGATAAAGTATTAAAATTGATTTATTACAATGAGTAAAACTACCTGTATTTTATAGTTTTGCGTGTAGATTGTGCTATTAAAATGGTTTTCAGGGAAATTTTGAGTGTAAATGATATTTAAGAAACTAGGAATGGATTACATATGGATCTGCCTAACTGAAATATCCCCTATGAATAGTATATAGATAAAGTAGAGATACATTAAAAAGTTGCACATCACTAGGTCACATTAATTCCTGTAAATCATTTTCAAATTTCTAACTAGAATTTTCCTCAGTGCTTTGAACTCACATTGCTCTATGGGAGAAGTAATTACAATATCTGTTCTCTGATTTTTTAAATTAATTAATTAATTTCAATTAGGTATATATGACAGCTGAATGCATTTTGATTCATAGTACACAATTGCAGTACAACATTTCATTTCTCTGATTGTACATGATGTAGCATTGCACCATATGTACAGTCATACATGTACCTAGGATAATGATGTCCATCTCATTCCACCATCTTCCTTGTCCCGCTGCTCCCTTCCCACCACTCTCTCCCCTTTGCTCATTGAAAGTTCCTCCATTTTTCACATGGACCCACCCTCCCTCATTATGGATCAGCATCTACTTATCAGAGAGAACACTGGGATTTTGTTTTTTTGGGACTGGCTTACTGTGCTTAGCGTGACATTCTCCAACTCCAAGAACTGTACTCTGATTCTTTGGCTTAAAATTGTAGGTAGATTTTTGTAATTCAGATTACTGCCACTATAATCTTACAAGACAGCTTCCTGTTCATTTCATAGTAATAATGTACAATACGTTCTGTGTGTCAGTCCAAATACTTGATATTTTCTGGAATTTTTCAAAATTTATTTGGAATATATTATGAGCATCTATGATTACTTCTAGCAAAGTAGTTATGATTACATTTGAATGGATAAAACTGAAGACAAATGTATTCAGGTGTTGCAAATTTAAAAATCCAAGTTTTGTATATATTATATTTGAAACCCTTTTAAAATCATCTGTTTTAAATAAGCAAGTGACTCTGAAGAACTCTCGAGATTATTTTTAAGGTCACTAACACTATATAGAAAGATTTCAAACTGAAGGAAAATCATTTCCTGCCATGTTCCAGGACATTTGGCTTTCTTGTGTAAGTACCAGTTTATGCTAGAATGCCACTGGAAGGAATGTCACTCAAGTTCCATTTGCAGTAAGCCATAGTGAATAAAACCCTATATCTCTCTTAAGTCATAAAATACATCCAGTAGGAATTGCATTAATAAGAGCTCTATATTGGTATATTTAAGTACACTCCAAATCAAAAATATATGTAAATTTGACCCAGGCCTGATTACTCCTTCCTAAAGTAATGCAAAGATTCCCTAACTTATGGGAAAATAGCTAACCTGTCTTGAAAATATAGGAGGCTAAACAACAGCAGTAAAGAAACTAATAGGACACACTAAATATTTCTTTTAAGATAATAGAATTATTTTCAATAAATATAACTACATTGATTTGGAAAATAAGTGATTTGTATCAAGAAAATCCAGACTGGATCTGGGTTTTATAGACATTTCAAACCCTCTAAGAGAAAACCTTGTGCTCTATTTTCACTTTCCATCCCCTCAGAACTGCAAACAAAAGAAAAATACATACATAATTTTTCCAGATAAAAGAGAGTATCTACTAACCAGCTAAACACAATAGGTATAATAAAATCAGAGAATTAGTCTGGCTTTCATCTGATAAAATACTTCAGAAAGGCCAGTGATGCTTTTAATGAGTGGCCTTGAGCTATTCATTTAACGTGTTTCAGCCTCTATTTTACTCTTTTTCTAATCTAAAAGATTAAGATGCATCTACTTCCCAGCAATGTTGAGGCTTAATTTCATTTGATTCAAAAGCCTTTGGGCTTTTTCCATGATCAGCTGTGTTTGGTTTCAGAAAGTTCTGAACTGTCAGAATTAGTGACACAAAAGTGATGTCATGGAATATTTCCTTTACTAAAAGTTCTGATTCCTATAACTTTAATTTTCATGCTGGATAGGTACTCTAAACATCTCTAGTGATAGGTACATAAATCACCTATCTCTTTGATATAGGCTGCACTAAGAAGCTCTTTGTGACTAATGTGGTTTACTTCATGAGCTGGAATTGCCATTCACTCCACCAAGAGGAAAATATCAGTATTTTTTTCAGTTCCCTTTGTTAAAGCCCTAGGGCATTACCTGTGAAGAACAAATTCTCAAACTCTACCACATGGAAGAGAATATGTAATGTGCTGTGTCATTTTTAAACTTCAGTGTAATGACTAAGCATGCTAAGCCATGTATAATCAATATCCTCAGACAAAGGGTGAAAAATCCAATTTGGTGCAGACAAGATGATAGATAACTGTTAGGCTGGGAAAGAGATACGCATATTTGTTTTAATCAGCAATGATCTCTGCCAAAATCACAATAGGTAACGTATTCATCCACCTCACTGAAGCTGACAATATATAGAACAAGTATAGCTGTTTCTCTGAATTGTTTTATGTTTTGAACTTGATGTTTGTTATTCTCTCCCAATTTATATGTTGAAGCCAATTTAATCCTCAGTGTGATGGTATTTGGAAATGGCCTTTGGGAGGTGATTAGATGAGATTAGGTTGCTGCCTTTATGATAGAATTAGTGTTCTCATGAAGAGGAGAGACATCAGAGAGCTCACCCTCCTGGATCATACCAGCAAAAAAGAAGACACAAGAGCACAAAGGGAAATGGTGGCTACCTGCAAGCCCAGAGCAGGGCTCTCAAAATGAAATTTACCCACTGACACCTTGCTGTTGAACTCCAGACTGTGTTATTAAAGCTACCTATTCTCTGGTGTATTTTTTATGGAAGCTCTAGCTATTTAAAACATTTGATGTTGTCTTTAGTTATTCTGAAGCTCCAAATCATTTTGTAATAGAAGTTTTCTTTTGTTAGCATGAGTACAGTGAGCTAAACCTCCTTGTTAGGATAATCATTTACTCAGTTGTGCTTTGATTTACCAGACAGTAAAAGTCACCTTGAGTGGATCATTTTTAACACCCCTCATATAGCAAAATTATTCTCAAACATAATTAGGAAATGAAACAGACAATCATCACTTTCTGAAAAGAAAATCAAACAGAATTTTTCCTAACTGTACTTCATATATATATTTTATATATATATATATATGTATATATATATATATACATATATATATATTATATATATTTTTTAATAAATGATATCTCCATATATAAACAAAATATGTTGTATGTTAATACTTTATAATTACTTTTGTGTATTTTGCATAGTTTTTGAAAAGACTTGGAGCTAGTTATTTGACTGCCACTTTATAGGTGTATGTTGGATATTGGTTATGAAAGTTGGAACTTACAAAAGTAATTTAACATAGAATAAAGGTTTATTAAATGACAAATAATATCAAAATCTTAATTGGAAAATAACATACTACCAAATCTCAGTTATACGCACAACAAAATTCAAACACTTAAGTAAAGTTTTTGAGGGAATATTTTGTCAGTGATAGAGATGGTATAGTAGTTAAAAAAAAAGATAAAACATTTTAGTAGGTATTGTTTGTAAATTTTCTCACATACAAAATACTCATTTACTGCTTTTACTTGGCTGTTCAGCTGATTCCTATTTCTTTTATTGTAATTAGATTTTATAACTAAAGTGCATCACAATACCATAAGCATTCAATAAATGGCATCTTTAACTACTATAGTGTTATTATTTTAAAAATTAGTCAAAGAGAACATTCTTATACAAAATATTTTCTGAATCTACAGTATTTCTTTTCCTTTTTTTAAATAGAGAGAGAGAGAGAGAGAGAGAGAGAGAGAGAATTTTTTAATATTTATTTTTTATTTTTCGGCGGACACAACGTCTTTGTTTGTATGTGGTGCTGAGGATCGAACCCAGAGCTGCACACATGCCAGGCGTGCCTGCTACCGCTCGAGCCACATCCCCAGCCATACAGTATTTCTTTTTGATAAATTACTAAATTAAATTTAAAATAAACAAAAAAATGTTCCTATATGATTGTTGCTATCTGAAGATTCCCTATAAATGTACAGTGCTCCTAGAAGGTTTGTATACTCACAGTGGGAATTATTCTGTAAGAACATTTGCTAACATTGCAAGTAAAAACTACCATCTAATTTGATTTACTATTTTAAAAAACAAATCATGAATGGGATTTTTTAAAATGCATCTATTGGTTTCATTATTTTGAGAGGCTATTTTCAATACTCTATAACTCTCCTACTTGAGATAATACTTTTTACTTATGCATTTTTATAATGGTTATAACAGTGATTTTTAAAATTAGGAATTGTAACAATTTACGTATCTTTTGGTCAAATTTTGGAACTTCTGGATTGTGTTGGATACAGAATGTGGTTCAGTTTTAAACAATGGTAAAACTTTGTCTTAAACTCTTTCATTCTCTCTGTCATGCGTGCAAGTGCGTGCACATGCACGCACGCACGCGCACACACACACACACACATGCACCAGAGACCTACTTAGAAAATGACCCCAGATAATTCCATTACCAAAACATTTTACTCTCAGGATTACTGAAGTAGCATTTATTATAGGAGAAATATAATAAAATGAAGACAAAGGCATCATAAGTGATAGAAAGACTTTAGTTTTATTTGGGATAATATGAACAGTCATAAAGAGAGCCCTTGATCTAGTTGACATCTAGCAGATAAGCACTCAAGTAATAATGGGTGAGTGGAAAAGCTTCAAGAACCATCATATATAGAATGGACCCATAAATACTTCTGACATTGGCCAATTTGTAGTATTTTGCTATATCTCACCTTCTGCATTCAATCATAGTTAGTTGTTTTTGTATTTCTCTCATTCTTCTTCTGTGTTATTACTATCTGTTTTACTACCTTGAATTGAAATTTTTACTAACATTTTTCATATAGTAATTGTTCAAAAATGTTGAAAATTTTAATAAATAGTCCAATTCCAGATTTAATGCTTTTCCAAATGATTCTTGTTTCTTATGATGACTAGGGCATTGGATATTCTTTTGCTGATCTCAGGTTCATAGGTGCTGGCACTAGCAAAGAAAACCCACAGCAACATCAGTTTGGCCATGGATGCTGCCTAATGGTGTGTTAAAACTCTGCAGTGAAGTATAACTTGCTGACATGATACCTCCTGAAGGGACACACACAAATGCTGACTCCTTCGTTTTTTTTAATTGGTCAGTTGCGTCCTATAAAATTTGGCATGAAAAATAATATGTCCTTTCAGGTTGCCCTGGACATAAAATCCCTAACCTAGCAAAATCTAGACTGCTCATGTGTGATTGAATGCATTCCTTTCCTTTAGGGGAATGATGCACTTTCCTTTTAAAGCTGTATTTAATGTTCTATTTGGTAAACATGTACCAAGGTGATCCTCTGGTTAACCAGACTGAGAAGTTCACTGCTTTACATATAGGAAAGAGAAAAGCAAGATAATCAGAGATGCAGGCAGTATGAATGTAAGAGAAAGAAGCCATCTGTTGACACATGATATTTGAAGGAAAGATTTTCACTGGAAAAATGGAAATAACCAGGGACCAAAGTTAAAATAACCAAAACAACAACAACAACAATAAAAAAAAACAAACTACCATCTGGTTTTATAAAGATGAATGAAGTCATTCTATTCCCAGTGTTTGAGTGACTGCATATCTCATTGTAAATGTACTACAGCAGTTGCTATATATATATATATATATATATATATATACATATATATATATATATATATATTAATACAACAAATATTAAAAGTCGCTATATATATATAATCATACAATAAATATTAAAATAGCTTATAGTTTATAAAGTAGAAACCTAATGAAAAGATATATGAGTTTCTAATATTATGTTTAAATATTAATAGGTAAGGAAAATGGAAGAAAACCTTTATTGATTGATTAAGTAGCATATGAAACTTTGAAAGTGTAATATTATATGAATTCTGTAAAGATAATAGCAGAGATGGATAAACCTAGGTTATGTAGTCATGCTGCTGTTAGGAAATAGAAGAGGTGAAATTTTTACTCAGGTCTTAGTTTCTAGCCAACAATTTTTATCATCTTACATCTTCTGGGTAGGATTTAAAAGTACCTTTCACCTTTGTCTCATCGTAGAACAGTCAAGACAATTAACTAGAATGCATAAAATATACAAATAACTCCAAAAAAAGGCGGACTATAGTCGATTCTACCATAGAAGCACACCTTGGAGGGCGGGCTTACCTTGGCCATGGCTTCCCTTCTAACCTGAAGTCTGAATATCAGCTTAGAAAGCGGGTATAGTTAAAGCTCATAAAGATTGGGAAAGAGGCATTTTAGGCAGAAGAACAAAGAGTAAAATTGAGATATAAAATATGGTGATTACCAGAGAATAGTAACTAATTGTCTTACTGGAAGTTTAGCTATAAAAGAGAGGATCAGTGAAAGGTAACCTTGGATAGATAGACATAGATGGAGTATGGAGAACTTTTAGTTCCTTGGGAGAAAGGCACAGATTTATTCTATTGGTAATTGAAGTTTTCTGACAATTGCAATACCATGCTCAGAAGGCTCTTTTAGGAAGATTAATTTAGCAATAGAATGTAATATAGATGAGAATTGGGAGATGCCAGAGGCAACGTTAACAAGTAGGTGCTCTTACAAGGACATCAGTTGGAAAAACTTACAATAGTATGAGAAATCTTATGGGAAACAGAAGGTAATTGGAATTGAAAGCCTACTATGGACCAACACTCTAGTGGGTGTACTGAATGATTAAATACACCACATAATTTATATTTCATCATCCCTGCATTAGGGTGGTATCCTTAGAAATGGAGACAAATGTATGTGGATGATGCTGCAGAGAGAGAGAGTGAACATAATTGATTGAATGTGATAGGTTATAAAAACTAGTCAAAGATAATTCTGAAGCTTTACGTCCAATGTTTGAAATGTGCTTGCATCAAGATGGTTTTCTTTTGCAGTAGATGAATCCACTCTTGGAAATATTGAATTTGAGACATTAGGTTCTTTCTCTTAGGCATAGTGGTTAAAAAATGTGTAGCACTTGGACTTTGTCTCTACTCAGGGAAGCTAGGGTCAGGAAGGGGCATTCAGTCAGCAACAAACAAAAACAGTGATAATAACAAAAGCACAGACATTGAGAAAAATGCTTTATCTCATGTATTTCCCACTATAATCCTATGAGATATACAATATTGTTTTAAATTTACACATGTATTAACCAAGTTAGAGAATAGAAGCCATGTAAGTATTTTAGCAGGAAATGGTTTAGTAGATTTTATGGTAACAAAATTTTGGTAGGGATGGCAGTAAGGTCCAAAGAAAACCACTACTGAACACAAGGACTTGAGGAATTGTTGAATTGACAGGTAAATGCTGATAATCTATATTGCTTAGCATATTGAAGCTAGTGATTTTCAGTGCTCTCCTGGAAGCTAAAATCTTCATTGGCATCTTTTGTTCTCACCTCAATGTCTTTAAGAATAGAAAAAGAGTGTTTTCTTTTTTTCTATCTTCCAATTCTTGTACAAATTCTCCCATTGATTGGAATGGTGAACCTGATCCCTGATGGCAACTGTGTACAGGAATTTATTTTCTAGGCTACCAGACACACACACACTCTCTCTCTCTCTCTCTCTCTCTCTCTCTCTCTCTCTCTCTCTCTTCAAGGGCACCTTGAAGCTTAGTAATTAATTTAAATAAGAATTCTAGCTGTCAAGTAACAAATGCAGATTTTAGGGCAAGTTTATTTAACATCAAATGTACTTATTTAACAGTTACACGGTATATCCAGTGAACCAGGGACAGAGCCACAGTGAATGCGTGGCTAGGTTAGTAAATCAGCACTTTATCTGTGACATGAGATAGAAAAATGAAAGTTTTCAGCAATGGGATTCTAAAGGACCCATGAAAGTCCTCCTTGAGAGAACCTAGAAAGCTCCAAAGCACCCACAGAACTTTGAACTGTCTTATACCAGTTTTTACTCCTTCCCCCTGATTCTATGTGGTTAATATAATAATATAAAATGTCACTTAGGAATGAGGAAAGAGGTTGGTGGCTTAAGAACTGAGGCTGACCACATCTCTTCCCCTAGTGAGGCAACATTTATAGGACAAAGCAGGTAGAGTGAAGAGAAGTCTTACCTTTGAATTAAAATTGAAGCATGGATGAATATTTAATGTTAGAATTATTGAACTGAGACTGCTTTGTGGTCTAAAGTTGGCTACAACTTCCCATTACCTAAGAGTGGGAATAAAACTCATAATATTAAATCTATTTTACCTTTTAGATCAAGGGAAGATTAACTTCACTGAGTAAGAGTTAAAGAAGTTATGAAAAGTGAGAACACAGTTGACTTTCGTCATATTGTTCATAATTTGGTCAATAAAATGGTTACATCGATATATAGGAAATTTAGAACAGAACAGAATATAGGTACTGGCTATAAATACATAAAAATTTAAAAATGGTAGAGGAAAAAAATCTTACTGCAAGACACAGATTAGCATGTGTATTAAGAGTACCCCATTGTGGTTATTTTGGTGAAACCAATTTTGAGAAATAGAGACAAAGTATACAATGTGGCCCAAGGTCTAATGTTACTCCCATATAACATGACACAGAATTTTTCCTTTTATTTATAATTCTTTAAAAATAATATTCTGCATTTCTAAATATGAACTGGAATTTTATTTACCTTAAAGTACATAACTTCTCATTATCATGCATTTTCCCTTGATTTTAAGTTCAAATTAGTAAGAATTTTGTTAAGCAGACATTTCTGCTATATCTTGTCTTTTTTTACTCAAACTTTATTTATTAATTTATTCTTTTTTATTTATATATGACAGCAGAATGCATTACAATTCTTATTACATATATAGAGCACAATTTTTCATATCTCTGGTTGTATACATAGTATAATTACAACAATTCTTTTCTTCATACCTGTACTTTGAATAATAATGATCATCACATTCCATCATCATTAATTAACCTAAACCCCCTCCCTTCCCTTCCAACCCCTCTGCCCTATCTAGAGTTCATCTATTCCTCCCATGTTCCCTCTCCCTATCCCACTACGAATCAGCTTCCTTATATCAAAGAAAACATTTGGCATTTGTTTTTTTGGGATTGGCAAACTTCACTTAACATTATCTTCTCTAATGCCATCCATTGACCTGCAAATGCCATGATTTTATTCTCTTTTATTGATGAGTAATATTCCATTGTGTATATATGCCACTTTTTTTATCCATAAATCTATTGAAGGGCATGTAGGTTGGTTCTACAGTTTAGCTATAGTGAATTGTGCTGCTATAAACATTGATGTGGCTGTGTCCCTGTAGTATGCTGTTTTTAAATCCTTTGAGTATAGATGGAGGAGAGGGATAGCTGAGTCAAATAGTGGTTCCATTCTCAATTTTCCAAGAAATCTCCATACTGTTCTTCAGATTGTATATCTTGCCTTTTTTTGATAAGGCAAAAATTTATATTTTCATAGTATTACACAATTACTGATAAAGTTCCATTGACATGTTTTATATTAAAAAAAAAACTTTAAAATGATGCCCACTGTGTGGCTTAGCTATAAAACATGCTAATGAATGCATTCTGGTTTATTCATTTTTCTAACAGCTTCTGACTACTTTCAAATGAGAAACATTTGAAAATGAAAAGAGGAATCAAGAAATGACAAACCTGAGTATTTTCTTTCTAAAAGTTATATAGGCATAAATCAATTTGTGAAGTACAATTTTGATTTAAAGTATGCATAGGCATACACATATGTACTTGAATATATATGTATACATGTATACATATACACATATACACATTCATACATACATATATATATAAGCTTATGTATATCATATATTTACATATGTACATGCCTTAATTAATATACATGTAATAATCACATACATACGTATAATTTATCCATCATATTTATAAATCAACCCACCCTTGAAATGTAATAATTTAAATGAAATTAATTCCATTCTTTTTTTCACTTATAAAATACTAAAATATATTATTTAAAAAATAAATTATATGTAGTGATTATTGTTAATACATATATTTTTACTGCCTTGAAAGAAAGTGTGTACATTCCAAGTAGACTTTCATTTACTACTTAATAATTAGCAGGGTTATATAGCTAGTACTTACTGGTTATGACATTTCAATAGCTCTATTCTAGTTGTTAAAATTGCACTCCCTATTTCTGGTGATTTTTCACCATCCCAACTGCCACCTTCCCCCTCCCTGACACTGGCTGGACTTTATCATAATGAAGAAACTACAGATCTTGCTGGTGCATCAGGGCCTATACAATTCTTTTTTAAAGTGTTCTGATTGGCTGATGCTTAGACTATGCCAGTTGTTAGTGGTTTTATAGATTGCCACTTAAAAAAATAAAGGAGAATACTTACAATAAAATTATGTATTTTGCACATTAAACAAAACATTTTATAATATGTTCTTTAAGTCATCAATGTTATTCAGCTGCTTTGTAATTCATTCCCCCCCTTTTTTAATACTATAATTCTCCCTATGCTGTAATGTTTTTTTGGAAATGACCACAGCAATCTTCTGTAGGCCAAATAGCATATTATACATCTGTCAAAACCATACTCTATTACCATATAACTGCATTTATAAAGCCTCTCCAAACCCTTTTGTATTATCCTGGCTGCTTGCTCAATGTTCATTTCTTTTTAAAAAGTGTTTATATATTTGCAGTCATTTATATAAATGAGAATGTGCTAAAATGAACACAGCCTTATTCCTCTGAGGCCCAGTCTAAGTTTCAAGGTTGGCATTGAACTTGTTCTTTACTTCAATATGATAGCAAAGCTAAGTTTGAGGTGAGACACTAATAATACATATTTCTAATGAAAATATTGTATTTATGAAATCACTACTATTACAGACAAATATGTACTTCTCATATTCCTATGTCAAACTTTGACCTCCATATGATGGTATTTGGACACAGGGCCTTTGGGAGAAAATTAAGGTTAGGTGAGGTCATGAAAGTATAGCACTCATGATGGAATTAGAGCCCATATAAAAAGAGGGAGACAGAGGGAGAGAGAGAGAGAGGGAGGGAAGGAGGGAGGGAGGAAGGGAGATGACAGGGATGAGGCCATATGAGCACATAGCCACATGACAACCATCTACAAGCAAAGAGAAGAGGTCAGAGAAGAAAACCTACATATTTGGGGGAACTTCAGTATTGGACTTCTCAGCTTCTAAACAATGAGGAAAAAAATTCTGTTCTTTAAGCTACCTAGTCTATGGTATTTTACCTAGTCTATGATAACCCAAGCAGGGTTATAATAAACATAAATTACAATAAATGTAGTACATTTTAAAGTTATGAATAGAATGACCATTAGGAAGTCCATAGTCTTAATGGTGAATTTTACTTTTACAGAATAATTGACTCAAGTTTTAAATTTTCTTCTAATGATATTTGGAAAATTTGCCTTGAGATAATTGTAGGTTATACTAAGTATTCACTGAGATATCACAGACTACATATTTTTCTTAAGGTTTTGGATTGACTTTCATTTTAAGGATAAAGCGATGTTTCTTAGAATGTTAGAGCTTCTGGAGTCTGCTTTAGACTTATAGCTACAAAAGAGGCTTAAGAATAAAGTGACCATTTACAACTGTTGTGACTTTCCAGTTGCCATCAGGCAGCATTATGCCTTCTTTTTCTAGTGGAATTGGGGTATGTGATCACTTAAAATTTACCTGATCCAAAAGGAGATGAATGCCACCCACTCAAGAAAGAACAGGATTAAGATGGATATTCAGAAAACAAAGGATATATGGTTTAAGATTTTATTATGTATTCATTTATTTATTATTTTTAATGATGCTATTACTTTGGGACAAGGATAAGATGAGAGATACAAGTGGCATTAAAAATAAATATAATAGGAAAAATGTCAGCCATGCTTTTAAGGATAAAAAAATAATAATTTAGAATGCATTGAAAAATATCTTCATAAAACTAGATTTGGGGATATCTTATAAGAGGAGATATAAGACCAAAACGTTTGCATATGTATATAAATTATGTAGAACAATTTTTGTTGTAATAAAGATCAATGGATAAAGAATGGCTAAGGAGGGATCAACAATAACTGGAATTAAGTACAGAAAGATTAAACTTTGAGGCTCTTATGAATAGGATAGTTTTTCTGATTTGTCTTTTAGGTGCTTTGTCATCCGTGAATAGGAATGCAATTGATTTATAGGTGTTAATTTTATATCCTGCTACCATGCTGAATTCATTTTTGAGTTCTAGAAGCTTTCTGGTGGAGTTTTTGGGACTTCTAAATATAGAATCAATACTTACAAATAAATCTAACAAAAGAGGTAAAAGACCTCTACAATGAAAACTACAGAACACTAAAGAAAGAAATCGAAGAAAACTTTAGAAGATGGAAAGATCTCCCTTGTTTTTTGGATAGGAAGAATTAATATTGTCAAAATGGCTATTACTACTAAAAGCACTCTACAGATTTAATGTATTCCTATTAAGTTTCCAATGTTGTTCTCCATAGAAGTAGAAAAAGCAGTCATGAAATTCATTTGGGAAAATAGGCCCAGAATAGGCAATCCTTAGTGAGAAAAGTGATGCAGGAAGCATCACAATACCAGACTTTAAATTATACTATAGAGCTATAGTAACAAAAATGGCATAGTATTGGCACAAAACAGTCATGAAAAACAATGCAACAGCATAAAAGATACAGAGTCATACCCACATAAATACAGTTATCTCATATTAGACAAAGGCACCATAAACATACATTGGAGAAAAGACAGCCTTTTTAATAAATATTATGGGAAAACTGGAAATTCATATGTAGCATAATGAAATTGAATTCCTTTCTCTCACCCTGCACAAAATTCAAAGTGGATCGAGAATCTAGGTATTAGATCAGAGATGCTGTGCCTTCTAGAAGAGAAAGTAGGCTGAAATCTCTATCATGTCAGCTTAGTAACTGACTTCCTCAACAAAACACCTAAAGTGCAAGAAGTAAAACCAAGAATCAATAAATGGGATGTTATCAAACTAAAAAGCCTCTTCACTGCAAAGGAAAAAAATCAAGAGTATGAACAAAAGAGCCTACAGAATTGGAGAAAATCTTTGCCATCAGCACCTCAGATAGAACATAAATGTCCAGGATATACTTAACACCAAAAAACCCAATAAATAAATGGACTAAGGAATTGAACATGCATTTTACAGAAGAAGACATGCAAATGTTCACAAAATATATGAAAAAATGTTCAACATTTCTAGCAATTAGAGAAATGCAAATCAAAACTACACTGAGGTCCCATTTCACTATAGTCAGAATGGCAATTATCAACAACACAATAACAGTAAATGTTGGCAAACATGTGGGGAAAAAGTTTTACTCATACATTGCTGGTGGGACTGCAAATTGGTATAACCACTCTGGAAAGCAGCATGGAGATTCTTTAGAAATTTGGAATGGAACTTGCATTTGACTCACTCAGTTATCCTACTTGTTGATTTGTACCCAAAGAACTTAAAATCAGCATACAAAGTGATGCAGCCACATTTCTTATTACAGCTCAGTTCAAACTATGGAACCAACATAGGTGTCCTTCAACAGGATAAAGAAATTGTGGTATAAAGACACAGTGGAATATTATTCAGCCATAAGAAAGAATGACTTTATGACCTTTGCTACTAAATGGATGGATCTGAAGACTATGATAAGTGAAATGACCACAAAAACCAGTTTGAATGTTTTCTCTGATATGTGAATGCTAACACAGAACAATGGTTTGGGAGGAGAAAAATAGAAGTTTATTGGATTAGACAAAAGGGAATGAAGGGAAGGGATGAGGGATTGAAATAGGAAAAACAGTAGAATGAATAGGAACTTTTTTTGTTCATATATTAATACATGACCAGTGTAACTCCACATCATATACAACTATAAGAATGGGATCTTGATTACAATAAGTTATATACCATGTATGTCAAAATATATTCCATTATCATGTATATCTAAAATTAACAAATAAAAAATGGTTGTTTTAAAAATAATGTAAATTTAAAAATAGTTTTGTTGAAAAAAAAGGAAAGAGATGCAATATGATCTTAAAGTAAATGATGGTTAATAAAAAAAAAAAAAAATTCTCCCATGATAAAAGCTAGTATATAGTATTTATAGCTCAATGATTGCATGGTCTAAAAAAGTTAAAACAAGTTAAAATATTATGTAATATACTCCCACAGATAAATTTAAATCCTGAAGAGTCATTAGTTTCAAACTATGGAAAACAGTTTTTTTTTTTTTTTGTAGAAGAATAGCATTTAAATTCCACATACATTAATCACTCTTTCTTGTTTCAAGTCCCTTAAGAAATGAGCTATAATATCCAACAAAGAATTATTTTCAGAAAATATAGGAAAAAGATCAATTTATGACAGACTAAAAAACAAATTTATGAAAAAATTAAATCTTACTTCAAAACTCCAAAAGCCAAAAGTAGGGTTAAGGGGAAGCTACTTGATATAATCTTAGGACAATTGGCGATGGCAGGACATACTACATTTTTCCTGAAGAGTAATTATGAAAGCCATCTGAAGTTAAATATAAACCCAAAACATATACTAGCGATTCAATAATAAGCCTTTCATTCAAGAAAATCTGTTAATAGAAGTGAATCAGTTTTAGAAGAAGTGAATGAACCCTCTGGTTGCACTTTCACTGGTTTGCCCTGATGAATGTCGCTATCTGATCACCATCAAGAGCTGAACACTTACTGCCTGATTTATTCAGGTAAGAAAAGTCTTCCATAAAATAATTTTGGGTTGCTTCTCCTCCGTTTAGCCCAGAGAAAAATGAAACATTATAATAATATCTTTATCCTTTTACTTATAAAGTGACTATTCCTAGAGGTTTTAGGAAAAATAAAAATTATTATCTTCTAGAAATATGCTAATGGCTATAGCAGTTATATTCTGCCTATTTATAATCTGACTTATTATTC
Source organism: Marmota monax (assembly GCF_021218885.2). Classification (NCBI taxonomy): domain Eukaryota; kingdom Metazoa; phylum Chordata; class Mammalia; order Rodentia; family Sciuridae; genus Marmota; species Marmota monax. Next base: position 3,133,942 of record NW_026695199.1, on the reverse strand, counting down.
ACACCAACTCTAATAGTTAGATACTACTATTACCATTTCCATTTCTCAGATGAGAAAGCTGAGGAACAAAACAGTGTTAGTAAGTCTCAAAACTCAGGTAGTCTGGTACAATAATGGACTCGAATATGGCTCTGATCATCCCCACCCCCTGGTACACACATTGTATTAATTTTCTGTTGATGGCATGACAAATTACAAATTTAGTGGCTTAATATAACATGAATATATTGTGTTATAATTAAAATCTCCTTGGGATGAAATCTGGGTACAGTGTGGCTTTGCTGAGAATCTCACAAGGTCTCAATAAAGGTGCCTGCAGTGCTGTGTTCTATCTGGAAGCTCTGGGGAGAAAACATTTCTAGGTCCCTTGAAGTTGTTGACTTGAGTCAGTTATTATGCCTTTGGGAGCAACGTCCCTATTTCCTAATTATCTATAAGTCAAATATGTTTATATAAGTCATATATGTCTACATATATAGACAGTCTCTGGACCATAAGTAGATATATATTTTTAAATAAATATACATTATTTATTTATTGTCCAGATACTGTCTACATACCCCAGCTCATTGTTCCTTTTCTGTCTTCAAAGTCAGAAACATTATGTGAAATCTCTTTAACCTCCCCTGATTTCTCTCCTCTTCTAGGCTTTTCTAGCTCAACTCATGTCTCTAATATCAGCTAGAGAAAATTCTTGGTTTTAAATATTTTATATGGTTAGATTATGTCCACTCAGATGATCCAGGCCAATAATCATCCTGTTATTATTCAGGTTAGTAAATTTAATTCCATCTTTGAAGTCCATTTGTAGTGATATTTAATATTTGATTATATTGCTAAAGGTTGAGAATCTTTTAGGTCATCTTTATAAATTTTATACCCCACATTTCCTTGTATAATCATCTCTCCATGAGGATGGGCTGGTCTAGTGGTAGGTATCTGAGCATACACTGCAAACATGGAGGATGTTACTTTTGTGATTAGAATACGTAAGATTGTGACTTCAGTCTTGGTAGCAGATTTTAGCTGGCTTCGATGAAGCCAGCCAGGTGCTATTTATGGGAGGTTCAAGTGGCAAGGAAGTAAAAGGGGCCTCTGGCCTACAACCAAGCAAAACAATTGAGTGGGATCCTTTGTCTAATATTCTGCATGGAACTAAATCCTGCAAATAACCACACAGAAAAAGATAGTAAACCTAATCAAGCATTCAGTCCTCATCCCTGGCCAACATGTTGATTACAACCTTTGGAAATCTCTGAAGCAGAGGACATAGTAAGCCATGAATGAATTCCTACTGCATGGTTAACTGTGTAATAATAAATGTTTAAGTCACAAAATTTGTGATAATTTTTATGCAGCAATGGTGAACTAATAAGCTTGGCTTCAGAATTATTCTGTTTCCTAATAAACTATACTTCCAATATGATGCAATTTAGCTCATAGACAATGGTTTAAATGGATTTTTCTATTTTTTTATCCCTATAGTCATTCATCTGTGCAATCAGCAAATATTAAGTACTATGATTGGCAATGTTTGTATTTTGGGGCTAGAAAGAAAATAATACAGGGCTTATCGAATAGTATCAAAGGTAGACAAAAAAATAATACCATGTGCGACAGTACAGATTTGTATAAAAGGCTGTGGAAAGAAAACTGTGAAAATACTTTCCTCTCTTCAAGAAAAGCTTTCTGAAAGAGACGGCATTTTAATTTAGTCTTTGAAAGGATATTTGAGCATACTATAGACTGGCCAGGTAGTAAGAATTCATGAAGGAAGAATGAAATAGCACAGAGATGGTGGATGACTCAGGCAATTAGATTTCCATTATAGACATTACTAGGTGGGTAAGGATCAGCTCATGAAGGAGCTGTTTGGATTTTCATTGACAATCACTGAAAGATTTTCACCAAGGTAAGAGTAATATGAGATCTAAGTCTTAGAATTATCTGAAAGGGAATTATCTGTAGGGAATAGATGGCCAGAGTGGAAATGGGAATGGAGAGATCAGTTAATGTGGAGAGATCAGTTAATGGTCTAAGCAAGAAGTTACCAGAGGGCCTCATGGGGTAATATAAAAGGGGTGAAAAAAAAATCAAGAGAAACCTTGACTTCATAGGTAAATAGAAAAAAAAATTAAAATAATTGAGTAACTAATTAGATGTTGCAGTGAGAGGGAGGCACTGGTCTTTATAAGATTTCAGTTGGTTGTTTTGGGCAACTAGGTGTGTAGACTTTAATAAAGATGGGGAAAGTGGAGGAGTAACAGAGTTTTCAGGTTGAATTTCTAGTTCATTGAAGGAAAATTTCAGTTTAGGAACTGTGGAGAGGCCTGTGGGCCAGTGGATATTTAATAGGCATTTAGAACCTTGGTATAAAGAAGGGATTATAGATTTGAAGTATAAAGTTTGTAAAGGTAGGTGGGTGTGCATGAAATATCTTAGAGATGCGTTGAGAGAGAGAGAGAGAAAAGAAGATGGATAATGATAGAATTCGGGGGAAATAACAACATATAAGAAGCAAACACAAAAATTAGGGGAAATAGTAAGATAGAGACTATGTACTGAGACAGGTATAGGGAGCTCAGGAAAGAATGGCCAAAGATTGAAAGAGATATTTTCAAGAAAATTTACTATCTTTCACTAATTTATCACATTGCTTAACAACACTTTATGCTAATTTTGAAAATACAGTATCAGAGTAGACACATCCAGAGTAGTTTAAATTATAGCATGACTCATTCTAAAGAAATCATATACACATATTTCATTTTTATGTTGTTATATTCCTTGGTTCATTCATTTTGAATACAAACTAGTATACCTTAATATTTAAGAGTCTGTGTATCAGACTTACACAGCCAAGGCCTATCAGTTACTAATCATACAGATTGGGAGAATTTTCCTAGTTGAGCCTCATTTTTTTTTCATATATTAAAAGGGAATCAATATGCATCACAGGTTAGAAAAGATTCAATGAAAAACACTTACTCAGTGCCTGTAATTAGCAGTTAACATAAACTCTCATATATATAAGTATATATTTAAATATGCATATCTATCAAAATCATACATTAATTGAAATAATAAAGCCCCATAATCTCAAAAGTGGTTAGAACAATTGCAACCTTATTTTACTGTACATATTTTCTCACTGGATCTGTAGAAATACACTTTATTAATATGGTTTACACTGATCCCTTAAAGTTAACAATTAGCCAAGAGCTGGAGAGGTGGTATTAAGTTTGGTTTCCAGAGTCTTCCTGGAAAAATACATGATAAACATGGACATTCTGATGAGTCAACAAAAGTAGCAGTTAGGCCCAGGTGAGGCCTGTCTATTCATTAGAAAATGTCATTTTCCGAAGTCACTATTCAGACAATCATCCTGTAAATATTCAAGAGGATTGAAAATCATGTTTGAAAAATTCCAGTAAATCTCTTAATAATGATTTATAATTGTAGAAAAAATATTTGTGGAACATATTAAAATTCTAATCAGGATTACTATTGGCTTACCATACAAGATTTTTTATAAATGAACAAACTATATAGAACCTATTTCAATTGTAGGGATAGGGAAAAGAAAGAAAAATTAGTGGGCTGGTCCATCCTAGTCTGAGATGGTTCAGCCAAAGGAAAATCCTCTTGGAAACATTGATCTCTAGAGAACTTTCAAAGTAGGGAAAATATTATGATTCTTTTGTTCTTAAAATAAAATCTAAAAATCTATTTATTTAAAAACCATTTCTTTTTAATCAATAATGTTTATTTCTTTTCTTTTCCTTGAAACATATATATTTGCTGAATGAATTTTCATACATATGTCAGAAGTACGATCACTTATGACTTACAAAATCAGATGGATACAGAGATCAATGAGTTTGGCAAAATTAAAGTCAACCCTGTATGCTTATAATACATTCTTTAAAATTTTTAAAGTAATTTTCTATAATGACTTTGCTTACATATTAAATTTAGAGTTATATATTTTCTCAATTACTTTTAGAACCATAATAGAAATATGCAATAGTTATGGGAATACATGAAAAAGCACATCTCAGTTTAGTACACAAATTTAATTAGTTAAAATGCTCAAGAATGAAAGCTGCCTAAAAATAGACTTGTTAATTGACTTTGTTATCAATTAGAAAACTTGTAATAATAAACCATTGTGCTGTAATTGACTAAAATGCCCATGTATTTAAGTGATTCATTTGTGGAGAAAGCAGAAATAACCAGGTTAGCCACTTCGGTGGTTCACTTCATTGTATGTATCTATAAACTTATTCTTTTTTTTTTTTTTTTTTTTTTTTTGCCCCTTAGCTGTATCTTAAGCTCTATGGCTAAGGTTATGTAAAGTGAGTCATATCTTGCTTATACTACACATTTCTTAGTATTCATTTCAATTTTATTCCAACAGTAAGTAGTAGTGGTAATAATTCCAGTCATCTTTTATTAATTAAGAAATTTTTTTCTTACACTATTTAGTCAAGTCAATTTTTCTTGATACATTCTGTCAGTGAGGAAAATATAACAAAAATGAAAGTTTGGAATTAATATTGTATTACTTATAAGACTAATATGTTGAAATTTTTGAATTTTCAAAAGAATAAAATTTATGGGGATTCCTTTTTTAAAAATCTCTCCTGAGAAAAAATATATTGTACTACATTCTAGTACAAAGTTTTCACAAATTGATAATTGCCCTCCTAGTTACATGCACTTTCTCATTTTTGCAAAGTGCAAACAAGTTCATTAATAAAACTTAACAAATCTTTGGTTTTAACTTTTCGAGTTATAGGCCTGACTGAGTTCTGAAATAAAGAATTATTATTTTCCTTCTTCCCCAATTCTCTGCTAACTGTTTTTACTGATTTTACTGTCAGCATTAAACTCAACTGTTTGACTTTCTCCACTATTCTCAACATTTGAATCATCTTTTCTCCATCTCTGCTGTCTCAAGTGGATCTCACTATTCAATGGGATCATTCCATACAAGGCTTTTATCTTTCTTCTTTATTCACAGCTTCAGAGTACCCTTTCTCTTCACAACCCATTTCTACTCAAGATGCCTCTTACCTCATGATCTACTTTGTGTTACTTTGGTTTTTCTGATTTTTCTTGATTCTTAACCTAGATTATCCTCATGTGGTACCTTTTATGCCTGGCTTTTGATTTTCACATATACTGTGTGTGCTCTAAATTTAAATGGAATTCCTGTTGGCCTTATCAATCCCTAAGAACTTTCTATAGCATCAGTACTCAGTTAAATTTGTTTTCCCTCATAGATTATAGCTCTGCTCTAAAAATAATTCCCCTTAGCTTTCATAGAGTCTGAGACGGTTTAGCTGCAGTGAAATGGAGCTACGTGGTGTACTCTTTCTTTCCTTTCCTTGGAATTTTTTGATGCTCTTTACGTATTTGAAGAGCCTTATTTCCTTCACCAAAATCACCTGTTCTTTGTAACCATTCTATTGCAAGTGTTAAGCAAATTTATTTTGTTTTCTTTTCAACGAGATCCTTTCAGTTTAATCTACTAACACCATTTCAATTTTCTTTCTTTATGAAGGTGATTCCAAGTCTATGTACCTAGCATTAATCTCCTTCCCAAAACCTAGATATCTACTTTATATTGTTATATGAAGATGTATTAAGTATGTACAAAAATAAAACTGACCATTGCTTAGCAAATAATTCATAAAACCTGAATTGATGCAGATGTCTACAATGTCTTTTTAATTAATGGAATCTTCAATATAGAAACCAAGAGTGACCTGTCAATATTATTGCTAACTTTCCCCTCTGTGTCTAATACTCCCTGCCCAATAATACCTAACAAATTGTAAGTCCTATTGATTTGTCCTTTGTCAGAGGTTTCATAGCTACACTTCTATAAACACTCACACAGACATACACAGGTACTACTCTTTCATTTCTTCTCCTATTGCTATTGCTCATCTCTAACTACTTCTTACCTGGATTATTTGCAACAGTATCTCATTTTCCAGCTGATCTACTCAGTGCTCCAAATGAGCAGACATGGAATAATTCAATAAGTCGTAGTTCTAATAATCTTGCTGTCTTATAAATAAACATTTCTTGATTTTTACAAATATTCTTTTACAATTTATATTTCATTCATCTGCTTCACTTCATTTCAACTCAATTTTCCATCTATCTCTTCCTATAAAAGTCTTCACTGTTGTAGGGCAGCTGAAACTATTTTTAAGTATGCATTTTTGTTTTTGCAAAAAAATATGTAGAATCCAATCTCTTACATCAATCTGAATTAATATTTACTTCCATTGAATTGGCATGTAGCAATACTCAAGAAATTAACATATTTTATGTAATCTGAATATTCATACATATTTTTTCTCTTGTAGAATATTAGTCTTAGCCTGATAAGATGATTTCTAAGTGGTTCTTCATGTTTCCCATATTATCCAAAAGAACATATTTTGTATTTGGAATACATTAACAATTATTTTCCAGTGATACTGACAAGTTTTACATAGATACACAAATTTCTTAAAACAACATATTTAGCCAATTTAATTAAAATGGACAATTTAGCTTAATAGTCGTACACACTGATATTTTTCATAAATGTCAAAAAAGCAACTGGTTAATTGATGTACTGGTTTCATTCTTAGTACTGATTTGACATTACAAACACATAGGAAAAATGATGACAATGAAGAATATAATCTGTTAACACTGAGGAATTTTGCTGCTATGATGTTTTATATGTGTCATGGTAGTTTCAAGGAAACAGGCCACTTCTATTGAATTACATTTAATACTGTTTGAAAATAAACCAAAGACCACATTTTAAAATATCTTGGAAGCATGAGTCTAATTTTGTTGCCAACATTCTGCTATCCCATTTGTTATCAGCATCTATTCTTGTCTGTCATTTTAATAGATTTGAAACCGATCAGAAACACAGTTCTGATGGCAGCACTGAAACTGACTAATTGGAAATGACTTTCATAAAAATACATTTATTTATCTGAGTCATTGGTGGCATTTTGTGTTATAGAAATTTGAGGCACATACTTTTTTGTTTTTACAATCAAAGCATTCTTTTTTAAATATGCGTGTGACTGATGTAGGATCAGCTGGTCATTTTCTTTTATGTCTTTCTTCATCTGTAAAATGAGGGTAATAATTTTAATTCAATTTGTGAGCATAAAGTTTCATGCATGTAAAGGTTTTCAAATGGCTCTTGGCACATAGTAAGGATTCAATAGGCAATAATAAATATAATGATACTTATTAATAATGGTACTCATTTGTCCTTTTGACTATGCTCTGCTGACATTCAAATCACCGATTATTCTTTTCAGTCCTTGATTATAATTGGAAATGGGCACACATTTTCTAATTTTGAGTCATGATATTACCAATGGCAATATTTGCAATAATTTCTAGATTGTGTGAGTTTTACTAGTTTAGTTCCTATTTTTATATAAATAGAAAAATTAAGAGTTGTTCTTAATCAATATTACCAGAAGCAATATATGACTTCATTCTTTTTACATTGAGTAAGTTAGTTAATAACATCTGAACATCCCTTTTTATTTACTATAAAGTATTAAATTTCTAATGTAAAACTATCAGTTCCACATTTTTTTAAACTTGGGAGTTCAATTTATTTTTTTATTTTTATTTTTTTAAATTTTTTGATTGTTGGTTGTTCAAAACATTACATAGTTCTTGATATATCATATTTCACACTTTGATTCAAGTGGGTTATGAACTCCCATTTTTACCGCGTATACAAATTGCAGAATCACATCAGTTACACATCCATTGATTTACATATTGCCATACTAGTGTCTGTTGTATTCTGCTGCCTTTCCTATCCTCTACTATCCCCCTCCCCTCCCCACTTCTCTCTCTACCCCCTCTACTGTCATTCATTTCTCCCCCTTGTATTATTTTCCCCTCACTTCCTCTTGTATGAAATTTTGTATAACCCTGAGGGTCTCCTTCCATTTCCATGCAATTTCCCTTCTCTCTCCCTTTCCCCCCCACCTCTCATCCCAGTTTAATGTTAATCTTCTTCTCCTGCTCTGTTCTTAGTTACTCTCCTTATATCAAAGAAGACATTTGGCATTTGTTTTTTAGGGATTGGCTAGCTTCACTTAGCATAATCTGTTCTAATGCCATCCATTTCCCTGCAAATTCTATGATTTTGTCATTTTTTAATGCAGAGTAATACTCCATTGTGTATAAATGCCACATTTTTTTTTATCCATTCGTCTATTGAAGGGCATCTAGGTTGGTTCCACAGTCTTGCTATTGTGAATTGTGCTGCTATGAACATCGATGTAGCAGTGTCCCTGTACCATGCTCTTTTAAGGTCTTTAGGGAATAGACCGAGAAGGGGAATAGCTGGGTCAAATGGTGGTTCCATTCCCAGCTTTCCAAGAAATCTCCATACTGCTTTCCAAATTGGCTGCACCAATTTGCAGTCCCAACCAGCAATGTACAAATGGATCAAGGAGCTTGATATCTAATCAGAGACACGCCGTCTGATAGAATAAAAAGTTGGCTACGATCTACATACTGTGGGGTCGGGCTCCAAATTCCTCAATAGGACACCCATAGCACAAAAGTTAATAACTAGAATCAACAAATGGGACTTACTCAAACTAAAAAGTTTTTTCTCAGCAAAAGAAACAATAAGAGAGGTAAATAGGGAGCCTACATCCTGGGAACAAATCTTTACTCCTCACACTTCAGATAGAGCCCTAATATCCAGAGTATACAAAGAACTCAAAAAATTAGACAATAAAATAACAAATAACCCAATCAACAAATGGGCCAAGGACCTGAACAGACACTTCTCAGAGGAGGACATACAATCAATCAACAAGTACATGAAAAAATGCTCACCATCTCTAGCAGTCAGAGAAATGCAAATCAAAACCACCCTAAGATACCATCTCACTCCAGTAAGATTGGCAGCCATTATGAAGTCAAACAACAACAAGTGCTGGCGAGGATGTGGGGAAAAGGGAGTTCAATTTAATGTGTTTTTTTTATTTTTTGTTTTTACTATGGAGGCAAAAGAACAAAAACATTACCAACCAAATTAAAGTAAAAATAATAGCAAAATTATTCAGTAAATCTTAAGGAGCATGGCTATATAGAATACTGGTTGGGGTTGGGAGGCCTGTGTTCTTGTCTAGCACCTGCCTTTAAGTAACCTTGTTTTCTCAAGATAGCAATTATTTATGCTTCATTTTTTCTCATGTGAAAAAGAACAGATTGAGCTGAATGCAGTGGTGCTTGCCTATAATCCCAGTGATTTGAGAGGCTGAGGCAGGAGGATTGCAAGTTCAAAGCAGCCTCAGCAATTTAGGGAGGCCCTAGAAACTTAGTGTGACCCTCTCTCAAAATAAAAATTAATTAAATAATTAATTTAAAAGGGCTTGGGTTGTAGCTTGGTGGTAAACGGACCCTGAGTTCAATCCCTGGTACCAAAAATTTTAAGAAATAATTTCAAAAATAATAACAGACTGAACTGTGTGACCCCTGGAAATATTTTTTAAAGGCTTATCCTGTCCATAAAGGTCCTACAGGGGAAGCCTTTAATCAAGAGTAGCTCCTGACTCACTCGTAAGGACCCTGTCTCTTGGTCCTAGGAAATGGTAGTTAGACTGCTGAGGATGCCCTGTGAGGAGGGACATTTAGCTCTCTAAGGCTAAATGCTTTGCTCCTGACTGTATCTGAGTTCATTGGTCCTCTGTGATGCCTATAATGATCTTCTTAGAAAGGCTTCAAGGGACCCCAATGGATGATTCAGTACTGGGGTAGATTTTATGACCATTGCTTCAGTTTGGGCAGGGCATTATGAGATTAAAAAGGATGGGAAGACAAATATTGTCAGAAAAAGGATATCTAAGTAGAAGGGCCAATGCTCCTATGTCTTGATGGGAATGCAGTATGGCTTATAGCAGAACATAATTCCCTTAGCTGAGAATAAAGATCAGAGAGAGCCAAGGGGAAATGCTAAGAGGATAAGGCACTCAATCCTTAATCTCTGTGAAATGGACTAAAACCCAATGAAGTGTCTTCAATATACATGGATTTTTAAAATCACTTATTATGAAATTTTGAGGTTGTTTACATGGGCCCCTCTATTTCACAATATTTTCAAGTACTTAAGATCTGTCTTTTCAGTGTGCTATGCTTAGCATATTGGTACTTTGTCCTTATGCAGGGAACTTAGTGCTTTAAGATACAGGTATCCTATTCCTATTCAAGAAGTGCAGAATAGGAGACAATTATGTTGAGTTTTCTATTTCTCAGAAGCTACAAGAAGATTTTTGCTTATATTTCATTGCCCGTTTTGACTGAGAATGTTAACTTCTAGTTGTAAAGATGGGTGGGAAAGTAGATATTTAGCTTTCTAGATTTTATATTGACTAACTGGAAGTGACTAATTGGAAAAACAGGTCTGGAAAACGTTTGTTGTTCCAATCAAGGAAAAAGAATTGCTATAATAAAGGATTTGTAAGCCTTGTCATTGTAAGAACTATTACAAATTTCCAAATGATTGACCAGCATATTTAATTAGAGAAGGGAAGATTGGAAAAGGCATAAAATATTTCCAGAGTTTTAAATTTATATTTTATAAAATAAAGATCATTCACTATTTCTGTAAAAATTATTTCTCTGTCAGGAAGAAATTTATAGCAAAATGACTCATTCCAGATGGAATGGATTTGCCTATAAGAAAGAAAATTCTGATGATTGAAATTCAGGCAGAAAAAAACTTTAAAGAAAAATCTATCATAGATATTACAGATGGAATTCTTTTATTAGTTCAAGGAGAGGACAAATTTACTGTAATTTTCTTTCCAAGATATTTATAATATGATTCTAATGTTTCCCAAATCTCTTCAAGTTATTTTAACATCATTTGTAGATTATAGAAGAAATTGCTAATATAGTGGTAAATTTACATTAGGAAGAATTTTGAAATTACTATTAACCAGGACTTTCATTTAGTTTTCAAAGAAAAGATTTATTATTTCTATGATTTTAATTAAGCATTTAACCAGGTGCATTATATACAAAATCACAATCCACAAATGTATAAAGTAATAAATAGTCAAGATGACATATGAGAAATATCAATTGTTTTATAATTTTTTTACTTTATAATCTGAGTATTGGATGTATTTCAAAGTTATACTGTTGCTCTCATAACTCATGGAATATAGTTTGTAATAACAATCATCTTCTCAAATTGGTCATTACCAAAGTTAATGACCTGGTTATTAGAACATCAACCTTGGCTTTGCCTCAGTCTCTTAATTAACACATCTGTCATTTATTACTAGTGGCTAAGAATTTCTGTGTAAAGGACAGCTCCAATAATGATGGCACCATTAAAGAGACATCTCTATATATTTGAATGGATCATCAAATTTGCATTGGCCTATCACAAACAAGATCCTGTGAGGCTTTAAGTAGTTTTGGCAGCTGCAAATAGTGAAATCCAAATATCAAATAGAATAGCATCAGCCTCCTTTGTGGAACATTTGCATTGAAAATTATTTATCATCATTGTTCAGAAGGATAATCTGACAAAACCATTTTCTGTACCTTCACATGCAGATAGCCACCTCTACCACTGATAAACAAACCTGCACAAAGTATAAGCTCTTCTAGGTGCATATATACTCTTCTGCCATAGGCATTCTTTCTATCATTGGACAAATATTGTGCAGTTACATTTACATAAATGCCATTAGCTACTTAATAGCCTATCAGTGTTTCCAACTGAACATGCATAATACATCCAGGCATTGAAATACTAGCATTTTTATTTTTATTTTTTTCATGCTTTTGCATAATTTTAATATTTTTTATTAATACAAAAACATTTATTTAAATAATAGTGAAAACTCCCTAGTTTTTCTTCATTTGAATTTTTTGAGAATATACTGTGCCAGATACTGTTCCAGGCAATGAGGACATATGAAAAACTAGCCTTTTTAAAACAGAAAACTTAGCATTATAATTTCCTTAAAAAGAACTGGTATTCAGTTTTTAAATACTCATTTGAAAATTCGACTAGCAGATCACAACATATTGACAAACACAACAAAATAAAACAAAAACAAAATAAAACTCAGACTCCTATATTAATTTTTGTTCTTTAAAATGTATTGAAAATTAAATCAATAAACATCTAGCAAAGTTCTAATGTCAAAAGAAAAATGATGTTAAACTCTCATGTAACATATATCCTCTCAAATAATCATGTAAAAAACATAGGTCACTGGCAAATTATGTTTTACTGTCTTTTATAAGGGATAAATGCATTTCATTATTATTTAAAATCCATTTTTAAGTATCAGGGAAAGGCTAATTCATTAAAGAAATTTTGCAAGGTGCAGTATCCTGAGTCCATGTGTTCCTTATGAATCCAGAATTCCTGGGGCTTTGGGAAGGATACAGGTCTATAAAATCATACTATTGACTTCAAATGATGTTATAAAATTTAAATAATGCAATGATGCCAAAGTAACTATTTATGCGGGCCAGGCTTTTAACTCTGATGAGCTCTGTATTAGAGAAATATAAGAAATTTATTAATTTTCTATTAGCATACTTTTAGGAATTAATTTATATAATTAAATATTAAAAGGAAACACAGTGAACAAATTGTTTCTATTTGTAATTATCAAGGCAGTAGATAGACCGGAAATCAATAATACAGTGAATTGTAAGTATAATTTTTCTATCTACTGCCTTCAGTGACTTCTAGACCCATGACCATTGTGCATGATTTGACCCCTGTCTTATCTCTTCAGTCTCATTTTCTTCCTCTTCCTTTGTCTTAATCAGTCTACTTTTGGCCCCTTGAAAATACTAGGTTTACTAACATTTTACCTACGGCCCTGCTAGCCTAATGTTTGTAATACTTCTCTCTACTTCATTAAGCTCTTCTTTGAAATGTCAACTCTTCAGGGATTTTCTTCACAGGATTAATTTCTATATGATATTATCTTATTTACTCATAAATTGTGTTTATTCTTTTTTATCCACTAGAATATAAGTTCTTTTAAAGCAAGGTCTTTGACTCTCAGGCCTGGTACCTCACATCAAGTCTAACAGAGATTAAAACACAGTTACAGAAATATTTGTTTTCAAATAACTGATGTTTTTACAGTGTTACAGAATTTTTAAAATTAGTTATAAGTATATATATTCAAAGAAAAAATATTAATTTTATAGTTAGAAGTGTTTTGGCAAAAATATATATATAAACCTCCACACGACCAACAACAACCCAATCAAGATAGAGAACATGGATAATAACTTTTGAAATGGAAATGGGAACTATTTCTTTTAAAAATCATCTCTGGATCAGATATTTTGCTTTCAAAATGAAATTATGGAAATCCCTAAGGTAAAAGATAATATCTTGCCTAGTTGGTTGACTTGGAATTATGACACGGAAATATTGCTTTTCTTTGGAATACATCTTACAAATCAAAGCTAAGAAGGTGAAGAAAAAAAAAGACAAGTTAAAAAAGAATGAAAAGAATGTGAAAAACCCCATAAGATTAGGTTCATCCTTCCAGGTTATTTATTTTGATTGTGTGAGTGTGGTTAGGTTGAGACTTTTGAATTTTTAAAAAACATATGTACCAATGTGAGTTACTTGAATAAGTTTCAGGGGTCCATTGGGCTCAAAGTTTAACTGAAAATCTAATCTGAAACTTCTAAAGGTTGTCAAACTGCAAAGAAGAGAATACTGTGTTTGATGTTCTTTTCAGGTAGGGTAACTTTATATACTGGTTTGCCCAAGAGAGCCCTGTTTGAGTATATCCACTCCATTGCAACTGTTGGTAATACCCCCTTCTGTTCTAAAAAAGTGTCTGGATAATAAATTATGTGTTCATCCAACTTTTTTGCACCCTTTTTTGAGAATGATAAGTACTGATCTTTGGGTTCAGTGAAGCTCTTTTAGCTCTCGACTGCTTTTTTACTAGATCATAGATTTTGATTTTAAAAAGCAGTTGCACTTTCAAGAACAGGAGACAACACAGCAGACATTGATTGCTGCCTTGACCTCATTATGTTGATAAGGGCATTTGTGAATATTGTCTAAGTTAAGGTAATAAACACCCCAGGTGGAAGGTTAATGACACATTTAGCACCAGTGGGGTGCCGGACAGTTTTTCACAGAAAAACCAGTTCAAGCTGGTAAACCTTCTGTCCTGTCCATGTAGAACACAAAACGCATCAGGTTTCTACAAATGGGAATACAATTTAAGAAGAGGCAAACAGCATGCTGAGAATTCAGCAATTGGCTGACTACATTGTTTTGCCAAAGAATAACAAACTTAAAATGTTGTCAAGTCATTTTTAACAGCAATTTTCTATAATCTTTTGAGCCTCCTGCTATGACTGTGCTAATCTAGATCTTACAGCTAGCTGACACCAAAGAGAGCATTATGACAAATTTATGAACTGATGAATCATTTTCTATATTCATTCAGCTAATGAGCAAAACAAGTCATTATTTTTTAAGCCTGATTATCACTCCCCTTTTTATACAAGAAGTACATACTAATTCTGCTAAGCTGCTTTCCCACAAAAATCACCCTATGCTAACAGTTTCTATAGGCTAAAGATACCGGGCATCCTCAAAATTGAAAAGAACTGTATGCAAAATGTCTCAATGACAAAAAAAATTCCTACATTTTGGCCTTAGAAAACACTGCTATCACTACAAATTAGAATTTCAATACTTAAAATCATATTAATTATCAGTAGCTTTCACATGCATGCTTTTGAACAATTAGTCAAAATACCATTGACTTCTTACTAAAAGGGATAAACAATCTGAAATTACACACTGGGATAGCACAACAGAGGAGAAAAATATGATTGGTCCTTATCTTCAGGTTCTACATCAGCAACTTCAACCAACTGTGTCGAATATCTATACTAAACATGTATGGATTTTCCCCTCGTTATTATTCTGTTACATTGGATTTAGTTATTCTAAGTAATCTAGAGATGTTTTAAAGTATATAAGAGAATATACATAAGTTACATGAAAAACTCTATACCATTTTATATAAGGAGCTTGGTAATTCATGTATTTTAGTATCCATAGGGGTGGGGAGTCTTGGAACCAATTCCCTATGGACACCAACCAGAGCTGTGCACACTATGATTTAGGAAGATATGAATGTAAAATGTAGCAAGAAATGATGCAGTAAAGAATATGAAGTGAATGAGTGAAAATGGCAGGACATTTGGCAAAATTCAAGGGAGAAGGGGGTTCCCTGTGAACTTGGACCAAGTTGCACTTCATAGGTAATAGTAGTTTTCAATTCTACTCAAATTTCTGCAACCCAGGGAAGCATGACAAACACAATGCTCTATTTCATTTGGACTGTATGTGTTTGTTTGTTTTTTTAAATACAGGATGTGAGTTTGATGTGAGAAGGAAAGAGGAATACCTTGAATGACCAATTTAATTTTCAGATCTTTACTATCTTTGCAGTGAGAAATTATTTGAAACTATCGAATTCTAAAGTTAAAGAGAATCAGTGTTTGGTGGAAGCATATAAGAATACAAGCAATTACATATTTGAAGAGAAGGTATTGTAATTAATGATTTTAATTAATTCAAAACATCATTAACAGTATTAAATACCTTTCCAAATATGAACATTTTGTGTTGGTAATAACAAATAGAAGAATTGGGCAACAAATACAATTCAATCTTGTTTATAATACCAGGTCTTAGATTAAAATTTGTCTGTACATCATTTTTGGTAGGCAGAATAATTCTCCTTTCTGTCCCTTAAAGATATCCACAGCTTAATTCTTAGACTCTGTGAATATGTAAATTTACATTTCAAATTTACACTATAAAAAGGAATTTTCAATGTGATTGAGAACTCAGAAATACATTATCATAGATTAATAGGGTGGGTGTAACCTAATTGAATACATTGTTAAATTATACAACCTTTTCCAGTTGTGTCTAGAGAGGGGAAGACATGACTGAAGAAGAATCATCAGAGAAATACAAAGTTATGGCTTTAAAAATGGAGGGGAAAAAAGCCAGGGTTAAGAAATATGGGCAGCCTTTAGAATATGCAAAAGCCAAGAAATTGCTACGATTCTCCTTTGAGCTTCCAATAGTTATCATAGATTTGCCAGCACCTTGGTATTGGTCCGTTGAGATCTATGTTAGACTTTGCCTTGGTATGATCTGGAATGTTCCCCAAAGGTCCACTGAAGACTTGGTTCTTAATACAGCAATATTCAGAGCTGGGTCTTTTGGGAAGTGATTAAAACATGAGGATTATGACCCGATCAGTGGATTGATATCTTGATGGGATGATAAACCAAGATATTAATGCCTTTGGGGTACAGGAAGGAACATATTTCTACTCACCAAAAATGCTGATATTATAGATAAATTGAATGGACTATTGGGAGGTGGTGGAAACTAGGAGATGAGGTCTAGTTGGAGGAAGTAGGTCACTAGAGGTGTGACTTAGAATGATATATCTTGCCCTAGCCTCCCTTTTATTCCTTTCTCTTTCTTCTACCTCCCTCCCTCCCTCTCTCTCTCTTTCTTTCTCCTCCCTGCCCTTCCCCACTGCCCCTCCCCACCACCCCTCCCTCCTCTTCTCTCATTTTCTCATTCTCTTCTTCCTGGCCACCATGAAACAAATAACTCTGCTCTGTCATGATATACTGCTTTGCCTCAGGCAAAGAAACATTGGAGCCAATAGACCATGAACTGAAACTGCTGAAAACTTGTGGCAAAATGAATCTTTCCTCTTCTAAGTTGATTTTCCCAGGTGTTTTCTCACAGCAATGGAAAACTGACTAACACAGACTTCTAATCTGATGTCTGCAGGAGCACCTCCAAGTGGTAGAAATCCTCTTCCATGTGAAGAGAGCAAATTTTTTTTTAGGGAGAATAAATATGAATTCATTGAAATCAGTGCTAAAGTGCAGAATTAGGCACCAAGAGATTTAATAACTCATCCAAAGAAAGTGAAATAGTATTACTGCAAAGAAGTAGCAAAGGCAAGACTTGAATCCATGGCTGACAGATTCCAAGACTTTTATAATACCTATCTTAAGTAGCCTGACTAACAGAAATACAGACATAGAAAGTAGGTAATAAAGTAGAATGTGAATAGATCATAAATTTAGGTTAAATCTTTAATTTTCCTGCTAATGTTTATCTAAGAGAAAAATGCTGGTTAAAAAAGGGTTCCCATTAATCACTTAAAAAGAATTTCTACTATAACACTAAAGAAAACCTTTCCTAAGAAGGCATCATTAATTCTAAAAGAACATCAGAGCTTTTCATAGAAAAAAAGAAATATAATGTTAATGGCAAAATGTCTATAGTACCACACTTTAACTGACACTCAGATATTAATAATGATCTATGGAAATATTTTTTTCAAGAATATCTTCAAATGGTACATGAGTTGCTTTATAAAAGTTATTAAATGGCCTCAGAAACAGATTTTGTTCAGGAGCTGAGAATTAATAAATGATAATTGAGACATAATATAATAGTGGACTGACCTGGATCTTCATGTTTCACTTGGGTTCCCTGCAGTTGATTAAATATTACCACAAAAGAGGTATGCCAGTCCTTACCAAAAGGACTAAAAAGAAAACAGGAAAAAGGATCATTTTTTAAAATTTTTAACTCAGTGGTGCTTGACCACTGAGCCACATCCCCAGCCCTATTTTTGTATTTTATTTAGAGATAGCATCTCACTGATTTGGCTGGTTTTGAACTAGAGATCCTTCTGCCTCAGCCTCCTGAGCCACTAGGATTACAGGCCTATTCTGGGTCTAGTTTCTTCCTTTTATAAATAAAATTGAGAAACTCCTGTGAGTTTAACATTTGTAAAGACTCAATAAATGCATAGTATACAAAAGATCTTTACTTAACCTGCCTTACTTTATCCCCACCTTTTACATATATATCAATAACTTCATCTAGGTGTATTTAACTTAAATTTCTAGCCAACAAATTTACACATTGCCAAAAGTTCTATAAACGTTTACCAACAAAATTAGAGTTGCAAATTCCACAGTTACAAACTATTTTCTATTATTTGTTTCTTATCATGTACAGTGTAAATAATTTAAAGTAGAGAGTGACTTAAAAATCATCCCATTGGAAAGTAACAAATGAAAATTTCTAGATGATTAAAACCTACAAGGATTATTTTTGTAGCAATTGTGTCTATGACACTTTGGGATCTCTTAATTATTATTCATTTCTGATGGAGCAAAAAAAAAACATTTTTTTTCTTAAAAAACTATCTCATTTTATAGAGACAGGAAGGAAATCTAAACCTCTGAATGAGTGCCTCCTGGCCACATGGATCAAAGCATTAGAAGAAAGTTTTTCTTTTTCTTTTTCTTTTTTTTTTTTTTATCTTAGACGTGTTGCTGTAAGCCTTGAATTTCAGAAGTAGTCCTTGGAGCAGAAACATGTTGACTGATATTATATGGTATACCCTGGGAATACAGGTAGAGGCAGAATTCAAATGCTGCTTTTACATCTTCCATTCACATGCCAAACATCATGTAACTAAGATTGACCCTTGAAATTGTTTGCCACTTCCCTAGTTCTGTGCCCAAACCACCTAATTTAATATCACATGACCTGGGGGCTGCCCAATACACTTTAAATCATCTAAATAAAATGTGTGAGCTGTGAACACCGTGAAAAATGTAAGAGTAATTTCAGAATGATTACAGATTTCCAGGAAAGTCTGTAGCATGTGCTTTGATGTTACTAGGTTACATGTTGCCTGTGTTTTATTTTAAAATCCTTGCTTATCATAATGCCAAACTTATGATCTAGTACTCATTTTGATACAGTTTTTGGCTCCTTATAAATTATATTTATTTTCTGCTGATTTTAATACAGTCATTTATAGTATTATTAGGAGTTTTTCCATAGGTTCATTCAAAGGTCTCTAGGTTCACAAATCTTTTTACTTGTCTGTCCCTTGCAATAGTGTTATCAATAGCCACAAGTTTGGGTTCAGCATTAAGGGAACATGTAAAAAAAAGCTTTTATTTGCCACATAAGACAAGAGGATTAGCTTTCATTTTTGATAATCTATTTATCTGATTACTTCTAGCATCTTAAAATTATACCCGATGTTTCTTTCAAGTATTCTTTAACTACCTTGAAATGGATCATTTTTCTCTTGAGAAGACTTGTTACCACTACTGATACATCTCTTTGGTAAAAAGCATACCAACCAATGCTTATGGAATGTGCTACTTGGAGGATATGTAGAGAGACAATGTATTCCAAATGAAATGTACAAACACCTGTTCATAGTAAAATCTGGCTTTCTTTACTTGAACTGGTGAACCCTAAGAAAGTTCAGCAAACCATTTAGAACTAAATTATAGGTTATCATTAATCTCAAATACACAAAATAAATTTAAGTTTATTGTTCATTCATTTTAAGATCCATTATGTATTTATCAAATTCCTACAATCTGTCAGAGATTGTACTAACATTCTACCAGATGCTGAGCACCTGGCCAGGTATAATACAGGGAAAATGTGGCTCATCTGGCTTGGCGACACATCTGTTTCTCTCTTCCTGTTAATTTTTGATGTGCATATATTTCTAGGAGTATAATTATAGTTTTTGCATTATCATATATATTATTACATAATAAAATTATTACAAACATGCTTACTTAATTGATAAAGGCACTAGGGCCAAAGAATCCAGGGCTTCATCATGGCAACAGCAGGCCTTCTACAGATTCACTGTTCACAATTTACCTCCAAATCACCTTCTTTAACCACTCTTCCCTTCCCTCATGTAAACAGACTCTTCTGATTTGGTCTATCCCTTTATTTGAAATGTAATTTATCATTATTTTCAAAATATAACATTCCCTAAATTCTTTCTTTAGTTGCTTTCTTCTCCTCTCCCTCTCTCCCTTCCTTTTCCTTTCCTTCCTTCCTCCTTCCCATCCTTCTTTCTTCTCATTCTCCAATTCCTGCCTTTTTCGGGTGGGGGGTACCAGAGATTAAACTCAGGGGCACTTGACCACTGATCCACATCCCCAGACCTATTTTTTATTTTATTTAAAGATAGGGTCTCCCTGATTTGGCTGGTTTTGAGCTAGAGATCCTCCTGCCTCAGCCTCCCGAGCCACTGGGATTATAGGCCTGTGCCATCGCGCTGGGTCTAGTTCCTTCCTCTCATAAATAAAATTGAGTAACTCTTGTGAGTTTAACATTTGTAAAGATTCAATAGTGCATACATAGTACACAAAAGATCTTTACTTGCCATGCCTCACTTTATCCCCACACTGTTACATAGATATTAATAACTTCATTTTATAAATAAAGCAACTAAGAAAAAGTTAAGTGTCTTGTTTAACAGTACAGAACAAACTCTACTGCAGAATTCTGTAAAAAAAATTCTAGAAAAAGTGCCACTTAGTAGCTTTAATGCATGGAGTAACACAGACTTTCAAAGTATCCGAGTTCCTCAGAACATTATTCATGCCATAACTAGAAAGACTTACTAGTTGGAAAGTTTATTATATTTTGACTTGATTATAAAAAAGTAATGATTTAGTGTACTATTTTATCAGTTTTCAGAAATAACTTGTGCCAGTATAATTGTTGTTTAATCTGCAAACTATTTCTTGATCGTTTCAAATATTCTTACTTGGTTTTAACCTACAAAGTCATCTATTTCTCGTAACTTAACTGTACTGTGATATAAATAATATAAAATAGGAAATAAACAAAAATTTTCCATTTAAAATAAGATATACTAAAATAAGATATAATAAAATGCAGGATTATTATATATATATATATATATATATATATATATATATATATATTTAGTTGTAGATGGACATGATACCCTAATTTTGTTTATTTAGTTTTATGTGGTGCTGGGGATCAAACCCAGGGCCTTAAACATGCTAGGCAAGTGCTCTACCACTGAGCTACAACCCCAGCCCTATAATATATATTTTTAAATCTTTCCAATGAAACTGATGGATTTGGGGCTGGGGATGTGGCTCAAGCGGTAGCGCGCTCGCCTGTCATGCGTGCGGCCCGGGTTCGATCCTCAGCACCACATACAAACAAAGATGTTGTGTCCACCGAGAACTAAAAAAATAAATAAATATAAAAAGAAAATAAAATATCAGTTGTTTAAAAAAAAAAAAAAAAAAAGAAACTGATGGATTTTATTTTTATTACTCTGGTTTTTATTACACACTGATTTATTATATATCTAAAAATTTTATGACTGTTTTTCTCGTGATGTATTTTATATATTGCCTGAAAAATTGTTTTTAGAGTTTAGACATACAGTTACTTAATTCTCATATTCACAGAAATTCAGGGAATTTACATCTTAGTTCTTTCTGTGTCCCTTGAGAGAAAAAAAAATCTACTTTTTTTTTAATGTAAATTCTCCCTTTTCTCTGTTAAGAGCGAGACATAAATGACTTTCTCCTAATAATTTAAGTGCTATTAACTCTTGAGAGCACATCTGAACATTTTTTTTTAGTTACTGCAACATTAATCATTATTACGTTCATTGTATAAAGCCTGGATTACCTTGCAAATTGTTATCCTTCCTGTAGATATAGTATTAAATACTGATAATTAGAAGTCTGCATAGTATTTTTACAGTACACTCTGAGTAATAGAAATTCCACTTCAAAGGCCTTAGCTCTTATGATTGTATAGTAAAATGTGTTTTCTATGTATTTGATAATAGATTTTTTTTTCTTTTTTGTGGTGTTGTGGATTGAACCCAAGGCCTTGTGCATGCAAGGCAAGCACTCAGCCAACTGAGCTATATCCCCAGCCCATGATAATATAGAGTTTTAAAAAAGTATTTTAAAGAGAAGAGATTCCCTAATACAGTTTTTCACCAATACAAATATTTCCATTTATATGAAAGCAAGAACCATGGTGAGTATTGCAAGGTTTTCTAAAATACTATCAGATCATCAGACATTAAAAGATTGAAAGAATGAACAGATGTGGACAAACCAATGTAAAACAATAACTTCTGACCCCTTCAGGTGATGTTTCCCAGGGTTCAAGGATGTGGGATAGTGATGGTGGTAATATCCAACTCCCTGTTGTTAGTGGTATTATAGTCTTCACCATTAGTGGACATGTTTCCCGTGACTCATTGAACATCAGCTACTTATTTTCAAGGCAACATGGAACAAGGAAACTCAAGAAGAACCACAAATAGGAGAATAGGAAGATGGCGGCGAAGGGAGAGCATTACCCCCGTGTACCGCGTCACTGTGCGGGAGAATGACGAGTTAGTACGGCTAAAAGCTATCTTGTTAGGAATTTCCAGCAAAATTGGGGTGCTCCAAAACCTAGAGGAAGGATTTCCATCGCTCGAGGATCAGCTACGGGGGCTCAAATGCGAGAGATTTGTCCGCACGGAGGGTCACGCTGCTTATTCAGCAAATCGCCCCGCGTCTAGAGTCTGCGGCGCACGCTGGGAAACGAGGAGATAGCAATGCAAAGATACAGCGCTGCAGTTTCTGCGGGCTTCTGCCAGCTGTGCAATCACCGTACTCAGTGCTGAATTCTGGGATTGAGACGGGGGAAGGAAGCGGTCAAATTCGGTTCTCCACACTGGTCAGACCACAGAGGAAGCCAGCGGCCACCATCTTGGAGAGCTGACATCACCATCCCTGTTTTCGACTGATCTCAGCTCATTCAGCCATAGAACACATAATTTCAGGCTGCCATTCGCCTGCGGCTCGCAGACAAATTACTCAGGCTCAGTACTAAATAACCCGCGGAAACTGCTTCTTGGAGCCTGCTCCTATCAGAACATACACCGAGCACAGAGCAGCCGAATTCCGGCTCCCGGAACTGCTCTGGCCCAGGGATAAAGAACCCGCAGAAACTGCTTCTTGGTCCGGGTCCTGCTGAATACTGTGGAGGTAAATACCAACCGAGCCTTCATAGGCAGTGGCAACAGGATTGAGACGGGGCTTGTGAGGGCCGGTCAGGACTCACCCGTTGCTTTGGTCACCCAGCAAAGGGAACGAAATGCTGCCATTCGCATGGGATACCAACATGGCAGAGATCTGATGTCATCAGAAAGCGGCGGAGGAGAGAACTTCATCGATACCAGCGGCCACAGAAACAGTTGGTCTCCTGGTAAAGAAAGTGAGTCGCAAACACCAGAGTCTCTCTCACTTTGTCATCAAGCCAGAGGGGCAGAGCAGAGCCGCCACCCGCGCCTGGAACAGGCCCAGCGGCCCGCCGGCGTGGTAGTCACGTAACCCCAATTGGAGTAGGGGCAGAGCAGAGCCGCCACCCGCGCCCGAAAGGTAGGCAGACCTGCGACCGACCAGTGGAACAGGCCCAGTGGCCTGCCGGCGCGACAGACACGTCACCCCATTTGGAGTAGGGGCAGAACAGGCCCAGCAGCCCGCAGGCGTGGTAGGAGGGGCAGGGCAGAGCCTCCGCCCGCGCCTGCAAGGTAGGCAGACCTGTGACAGACCAGTGGATCAGGCCCAGCGGCCTGCCGGCGTGGTACACACGTCACCCCATTTGGAGTAGGGGCAGAGCAGAGCCGCTGCCCGTGCCCGCAAGGTAGGCAGACCTGCAACCGACCGGTGGAACAGGCCCAGCGGCCGGCCGGGGTGGTAGGCACGTCACCCCAATTGGAGTAGGAGCAGACCAGAGCCTTCACCCGCGTCCGGAACAGGCCCAGCGGACCGTGGGTGTGGTAGACAAGTCACACCAATTGGAGGAGGGGCAGAGCAGAGCCGCCACTCGCGCCTGCAAGGTAGGCAGACTGCCGCCTGACCCTGAAAGAGAGACTTTTCAACTATTCAAGGGCAATATAAATATATAGGGGGAAAACATTTTCAAAAACACAACAGTTTCACCAAGCAGAAAGAAACGCAAGCAGTATGAAAAGACAAGGAAAGAAAGGACCACAAGCAATTCAGGTCAACTCAACTTTAGAAGAGGTAACAGCTGCAGCAGATGGAATGTCAGATAAAGAATTCAGGATATACACGCTTCAGATGATCTGGAGTATCAAGGAAGACATTAGACAGCAAAATCAGACAATGAAAGATCACTTCGACAATGAATTACACAAACAAATCCAGGCAGCAAAAGATCAACTATACAGGGAGATAGAGGTTATAAAAAACAAACACACAGAAATCCTAGAAATGCAGGAAGCAATAAACCAACTTAAAAACTCAATTGAGAATACTACTAGCAGAGTAGAACACGTAGAAGATAGAACATCAGACAATGAAGACAAAGTATTTCAACTTGAAAAGAACATAGACAGCTAAGCAAGACTGTTAAGAAACCATGCGCAGAACATCCAAGAAATATGGGATAACATAAAGAGACCAAACTTAAGAGTCATTGGGATACAGGAAGGTACAGAGCTCCAAACCAAAGGAATGAGCAATCTATTCAATGAAATAATACAAGAAAACTTCCCAGACTTGAAGAATGAGACAGAATCCCAAATCCTAGAAGCCTACAGGACGCCGAATGTGCAAAATCATAAGAGATCCACACCTAGACACATTATAATGAAGATGCCCAACATACAGAATAAGGAGAGAATTTTAAAAGCTACAAGAGAAAGGAAGCAGATTACATTTAGGGGTAAGCCAATCAGGATAACAGCTGATCTTTCAACACAGACTCTGAAAGCTAGAAGATCCTGGAATAACATATTTCAAACACTGAAAGAAAATGGATTCCAACCAAGAATTGTGTATCCAGCAAAATTAAGCTTCAGGATGGAAGATGAAATTAAAACCTTCCACGATAAACAAAAGATAAAAGAATTTGCAGCTAGAAAACCATCTCTTCACAACATCCTCGGCAAAACATTACAGGAAGAGGAAATGGAAAATAACAATGAAAACCAACAGTGGGAGGTAGGACAGTAAAGGGGGGGAAAATAATCAAAGAGGAAAACAAAACATGTTTAGTAACATAAATAAACAAATATGGCCTTAAGAACAACCCATATCTCAATAATAACCCTAAATGTTAATGGCTTAAACTCACCAATTAAGGGACACAGGCTAGTAGAATGAATCACAAAACAAGACCCAACAATATGCTGCCTACAGGAGGCGCATTTGATAGGAAAAGACATACATAGGCTGAAGGTGAAAGGTTGGGAAAAATCATATCACTCATATGGACTTCGGAAACAAGCAGGAGTGTCCATACTCATATCAAAGAAAATAGATTTCAAGCCAAAGTTAATCAAAAGGGATAAAGAGGGACACTACATACTGCTCAAGGGAACCATACACCAACAAGACATAACAATCATAAATATATATGCCCCAAACAATGGTGCAGCTATGTTCATCAAACAAACTCTTCTCAAGTTTAAGAGTCTAATAGACCACCATACCATAATCATGGGAGACTGCAACACACCTCTCTCACCACTGGACAGATCTTCCAAACAAAAGTTGAATAAGGAAACTATAGAACTCAATAACACAATTAATAACCTAGACTTAATTGACATATATAGAATATACCACCAACATCAAGCAGTTACAATTTTTTCTCAGCAGCACATGGATCCTTCTCAAAAATAGATCATATATTATGTCACAGGGCAACTCTTAGACAATATAAAGGAGTAGAGATAATACCATGCATCTTATCTGATTATAATGGAATGAAACTCAAAATCAATGATAATAGAAGGAAGGAAAAATCATGCATCACTTGGAGAATGAACAATAGGTTACTGAATGATCAATGGGTTATAGAAGACATCAAGGAGGAAATTAAAAAATTCTTACAGATAAATGAAAACACAGACACAACATATTGGAATCTATGGGACACATTGAAAGCAGTTCTAAGAGGAAAATTCATTGCTTGGAGTTCATTCCTTAAAAAAAGAAAAAACCAACAAATAAATGATCTCATACTTCATCTCAAAATCCTAGAAAAAGAAGAGCAAAACAACAGCAAAAGAAGTAGAACGCAAGAAATAATGAAAATCAGAGCTGAAATTAATGAAATCGAAACAAAAGAAACAATTGAAAAAATTGACAAAACTAAAAGTTGGTTCTTTGAAAAAATAAATAAAATCGACAGACCCTTAGCCGTGCTAAAGAAGAGAAGAAGAGAGAGAACTCAAATTACTAGCATACGGGATGAAAAAGGCAATATCACAACAGACACTTCAGAAATACAGAAGATAATCAGAAATTATTTTGAATCCTTACACTCCAATAAATTAGAAGATAGTGAAGGCATCGATAAATTTCTTAAGTCATATGATCTGCCCAGATTGAGTCAGGAGGATATAGACAACCTAAACAGACCAATATCAATTGAGGAAATAGAAGAAACCATCAAAAGACTGCCAACTAAGAAAAGCCCAGGACCAGATGGGTATACAGCAGAGTTTTACAAAACATTTAAAGAGGAACTAATACCAATACTTTTCAAGCTACTTCAGGAAATAGAAAAAGAGGGAGAACTTCCAAATTCATTCTAGGAGGCCAAGATCACCCTAATACCTAAACCAGACAAAGACACTTCAAAGAAAGAAAACTACAGACCAATATCTCTAATGAACCTAGATGCAAAAATCCTCAATAAAATTCTGGCAAATCGGATACAAAAACATATCAAAAAAATTGTGCACCATGATCAAGTAGGATTCATCCCTGGGATGCAAGGCTGGTTCAATATAGGGAAATCAATAAATGTTATTCACCACATCAATAGACTTAAAAATAAGAACCATATGATCATCTCGATAGATGCGGAAAAAGCATTCGACAAAGTACAGCATCCCTTTATGTTCAAAACTCTAGAAAAACTAGGGATAACAGGAACATACCTCAATATTGTAAAAGCAATCTATGCTAAGCCTCAGGCTAGCATCATTCTGAATGGAGAAAAACTGAAGGCATTCCCTCTAAAATCTGGAACAAGACAGGGATGCCCTCTCTCTCCACTTCTCTTCAACATAGTTCTCGAAACACTGGCCAGAGCAATTAGACAGACGAAAGAAATTAAAGGCATCAAAATAGGAAAAGAAGAACTTAAATTATCACTATTTGCAGATGATATGATTCTATACCTAGCAGACCCAAAAGGCTCTACAAAGAAACTATTAGAGCTAATAAATGAATTCAGCAAAGTGGCAGGATATAAAATCAACACGCATAAATCAAAGGCATTCCTGTATATCAGCGACAAATCCTCTGAAATGGAAATGAGGACAACCACTCCATTCACAATATCCTCAAAAAAAAAAAATACTTGGGAATCAACCTAACAAAAGAGGTGAAAGACTTATACAATGCAAACTACAGAACCCTAAAGAGAGAAATAGAAGAAGATCTTAGAAGATGGAAAAATATACCCTGTTCATGGATAGGCAGAACTAACATCATCAAAATGGGGATATTACCAAAAATTCTCTATAGGTTTAATGCAATGCCAATCAAAATCCCAACGGCATTTCTTGTAGAAATAGAGAAACAATCATGAAATTCATATGGAAAAATAAAAGACCCAGAATAGCAAAAACAATGTTAAGCAGGAAGTGTGAATCAGGCGGTATAGCGATACCAGACTTCAAACTATACTACAGAGCAATAGTAACAAAAACAGCATGGTACTGGTACCAAAACAGGCAGGTGGACCAATGGTACAGAAAAAAGGACACAGAAACTAATCCACAAAACTACAACTATCTTATATTTGATAAAGGGGCTAAAAGCATGCAATGGAGGAAGGATAGCATCTTCAACAAATGGTGCTGGGAAAACTGGAAATCCATATGCAACAAAATGAAACTGAATCCCTTTCTCTCGCCATGCACAAAAGTTAATTCAAAATGGATCAAGGAGCTTGATATCAAATCAGAGACACGCCGTCTGATAGAAGAAAAAGTTGGCTACGATCTACATACTGTGGGGTCGGGCTCCAAATTCCTCAATAGGACACCCATAGCACAAAAGTTAATAACTAGAATCAACAAATGGGACTTATTCAAACTAAAAAGTTTTTTCTCAGCAAAAGAAACAATAAGAGAGGTAAATAGGGAGCCTACATCCTGGGAACAAATCTTTACTCCTCACACTTCAGATAGAGCCCTAATATCCAGAGTATACAAAGAACTCAAAAAATTAAACAATAAAATAACAAATAACCCAATCAACAAATGGGCCAAGGACCTGAACAGACACTTCTCAGAGGAGGACATACAATCAATCAACAAGTACATGAAAAAATGCTCACCATCTCTAGCAGTCAGAGAAATGCAAATCAAAACCACCCTAAGATACCATCTCACTCCAGTAAGATTGGCAGCCATTATGAAGTCAAACAACAACAAGTGCTGGTGAGGATGTGGGGAAAAGTGTACACTTGTACATTGCTGGTGGGACTGCAAATTGGTGCAGCCAATTTGGAAAGCAGTATGGAGATTTCTTGGAAAGCTGGGAATGGAACCACCATTTGACCCAGCTATTCCCCTTCTCGGTCTATTCCCTAAAGACCTAAAAAGAGCATGCTACAGGGACACTGCTACATCGATGTTCATAGCAGCACAATTCACAATAGCAAGACTGTGGAACCAACCTAGATCCCCTACAATAGACGAATGGATAAAAAAATGTGGCATTTATACACAATGGAGTATTATGCAGCACTAAAAAATGACAAAATCATAGAATTTGCAGGGAAATGGATGGCATTAGAGCAGATTATGCTAAGTGAAGCTAGCCAATCCCTAAAAAACAAATGCCAAATGTCTTCTTTGATATAAGGAGAGTAACTAAGAACAGAGTAGGGAGGAAGAGCATGAGAATAATATTAACATTAAACAGGGATGAGAGGTGGGAGGGAAAGGGAGAGAGAAGGGAAATTGCATGTAAATGTAAGGAGACCCTCAGGGTTATAGAAAAATACATACAAGAGGAAATGAGGGGAAAGGGGAAAATAATAAAAGGGGGAATAATGAATGACAGTAGAGTGGGTAGAGAGAGAAGAGGGGAGGGGAAGGGAGGGGGGATAGTAGAGGATAGGAAAGGCAGCAGAATACAATAGACACTAGTATGGCAATATGTAAATCGATGGATGTGTAACTGATGTGATTCTGCAATCTGTATACAGGGTAAAAATGGGAGTTCATAACCCACTTGAATCAAAGTGTGAAATATGATATATCAAGAACTATGTAATGTTTTGAACAACCAACAATAAAAAATAAAAAAAAATACATGAATTCTAAAAAAAAAAAAAACCACAAATATATTTTCAGTTAACAAGTAAAATGGGTAGTTACACCTATGTTGCTGCTCTCCTCTTTTTCTAAAGAGTATTTGAGGGTATTAAATGAAAATGACCTGTAAATTCCATTTACCTGTAAACTTCTTTGGTTCACATGTACTCTACTTCTAAAATGACTTTTAATTCTGGAAGCACTAGGCAGATGTTGTTTTGAACAGGCAATGCTAAAAACAGAATTATTCTGTTACATTGTCAAATAAATCCATGGCCATTTGTTCCGGGGCTCCCTGGGAGTCATTACAATGTGTCAGAAGATTTTTTTATTCATTGGTTTGATCAATAGCAATTGAAAGTCAGACTTGTTTTCCCTGGAAGGTGCCCTGGTTCATGAGTGAACAATTAAGAGTTTCATACAACTAGATTTTTTTTATGTGTGTGTGTGTCTGTGTGTGGACTTACATAAAAGTAACAGCACTCAGTATATTTAAAAACCGCCAAAGGAAGTTTTTTATCTGTTGTTGTTAAATGCCCTGGAGGATTCTAAAGCTCCTTCCTCAATAATAATCTTATCAAAGTACTGTTGCACAAAAACAAGTGGGGTTGGATGGTTGAAGAGAATGAAAAGGATGTTTGAGCTACTCAGCGTGGAGAGAAAATAAGTTGCCAGAATAAGCGAAGAGAAGCTAAGGAGCAAAGGGTAAATAGTAGTGAAAGTTCTTCTTTCTGTTATTCTTTGTATCATCTGGTGAGCTTTCTTGGTTTTTATGCTGTAGTAGCTACATTTTAGTCCTTTTAGGCTGCCTGAAGGTAAGATGTGGTAGTATTAGAGGCTGATGCACAGGATGGGAACTATTACCCAGGAAAGGATGATGATCATTTAACTAAAGTAACCCTGCAATGTTATGTTGGGATATTTCTTGTGTTTGTTTCCAAGGGCTACTGTAAAAGATGATCACAAAGTGAGTGACTTCAACAATAGAAACTTTCTCTCGCAGTTCTGAAATCAGAGTGTCAATTGATGGGCTCTTCCTAGAGCTCTGAGAAGAATCTCTTCTAGGTCTCTACTCCAATTTCTGGGGTTTGCTGTAAATCCTTGGCATTCCTCATCTGGTAGCTGCACCACTCCAATCTCTGTCTCTGTTGTCACCTGGGCTTCTTCTGCTGTGTGTCGATGTGTCCGGATTCTCTTCTTTAGGATACTAATCGTTGGATTTGGGGCCCACCATAATGAATTTTTGTGGCATATTAAATTAACTGACTAAATCTTAAAAAACCCTATTTCCAAATAATGGCACTCTCTGAGATTCCAGGTAGACATGTATTTGGAGGGAATACATTCAACCTTATTAATTCCTCACACTCAGCACCATGAAGATTATCTGAAAGAACACCAGATCCATTGCATTCCTAATAACCTCATATGGCCTTTTGTCAGTGATTGTGGAAACAGATTTTCCAGGTATTCTGTTTCTGTTTGTAGTGTGATTCCTTACTCTTGCCTCTATGGGCTATGTGGTATGTCTAGAAATTAAATATCTATCTATCTCTGGGTTTATCCTAGAATTTTCGAGATTCTCTGAAATGGTAAAATGAAGTAAGTATCCTTTTAATAATCTTGGACGAGAATTTATTAAAAGATTCCCTGATGTAATTTTATGCTTATAAATTTATTAGAGAATATTTTTGTATCTCTTGTTATATTAGGACATTTTCCTGATGAAATAAGAACAAAAGCAGCTTGTTTCTTTTCACTGTGTTGAATGTACAATAAATGATAATGGAAAAAACAGTTTTTATAATTTTTTAAATGAACACTCTGGACTCTTCTACAGAATATATAGCTGTGGCTCAATTCTGATTGGAACACATAGGATTTTTAGATTTGTATAAAACAATGGCAAACTCTTTCAAAATTCTTATTGAGGAACAGGTTTTTAAAAATAGGTGTAAAGCAATTTATTTAAAATAGTTTGAGTTTTGAGGGGGCTAACACCTCACACAATTCCACAGAATTCTAATTTCAAGGTTTGTTGTTTTGTTATAAAATGTAACTATTCATGTTGAACTAGAATCTAGGTTTTTTTACCTTTTATATGACAGATACATTTAATTGCTTTGCTGTTTAATCCCAACAAAGAACTAACTACTTGTTTATTAGTGCTTCCTGTTATTTCAAAATAGAGAAACAGGACTTTGAGTCAATCAACTCAAGGGCAATAGATACAGTCTTATGCAGTAATAATTTTGGTACTAAGTGCCTATGATAAGTTCATATACAGTGAATATAATTCAGTAGAGTGCCAAAACATCCCTCAAGGAGACTAATGCTGCGTTCTTCAGCTGGTAAAGGGTTATTAAGATATTAATACTCTCAAATATAAATCTTTATCTTTAGTATAAAATAAAGAATTTCCACTATTACTTTTTTTAAGTTTTGGTACATTGTAAAGTATAATGGTAGAATATAGGTTAGGGGTTAGAAGTTGATTAGGCATAAGAAGATAAAGCTTCCTATAATTTCTTTACTTGACAATGTATATTGCCAGTGTATTTTTACTTTCCTATTTCTTTATTTCTAAAAGTTATAATAATTATACAGACATATACAAATGTATAGATGCATTTTGTTCGTTGAATTTCATTCTCTGTATAATATCACAAAAATATCACTTCGGTGGGAGCCAAATTGACTCTCAGCCAGCTATTTTCATCAGTTATAAAATATCTGTTTTACAAGTAGGAAACTGGAAGGTGGTCTCATCTGGTTAATGTTGGATTGCTATTTACAAAGATTCTTAAATTTTCTCTCCGTTCTTTTCATCAACATGCTTAGCCATTATCTATGTGCATGCATCTACCTGTCACTCAAATTAACTGGTCAGGTTTTGAACACAGATACGAATCCCCTTTGTGCTGAGAGATGCAGGAGGGAAGCTTACTCAGCAACAAATTCAAAGTCATAGAGTTTGCTGTTGTGAGTTAAATAATATCCTTCATCCTACCTTAAATTTCTTCTTAAGGTAGACAGAAGAAGAAAATAAGAGATAATAAAATAAATTCCACCACTGTTTACTACAAGTATATTCTCTTGCCAATGAGATTAGGCTATTTATATGAGGGGCAGTACAATATTACATTTCAAAGTGTCTTTTTTTGTTTGTTTGTTCTTAATACATTTGTGTGATGTATGAGTAAGAAAAATCAAGATAATTAAATAGCTTCAAATGATACACATTTGCTGCTTTGTAAAATATAAATTCACATAATTTTAGAGTTTAAAGGTCATTGGAGCCCCACTTCCTCATTTAATGGAGGAAATATAATACTCAAAGTGGCTTATTCAAGATCAGAGTGAAATTTTGGATAGACTCCGAATGTCTTACATTTATTTTTGTATTCATCTTTGTTGTTTATTTTTTGACTCATTAGTCCATACAAATTAGTGTTTTTAGTACAGACTTTGAGATGTTTTTAACCCAATATTTAGCACAGTAGTGTTCACGTTTTCTCTAGATGGCTGCTCTTAGGAACTCAGATCAAAATAATCAGAAATGGAACATTTTGACTTGTTGTTGTGATTTGAATTCCTAACATTTATAATTACTGTTTAGGTCATCTAATGCAAATTGATCTTAAAAATAAAAGCATTTATCTAAGAAATATTGAGGAAATTATCCCATTGGAAAATGAGGCTATGAGTACATGATTTAATGAAGCCATATTTAATACCTTGGCAAAAAATTTGGCCTACTTTAGGCCTACTCTATAAATATGAACCAAAAAAGCCAATTAAAAAAGATATGTAATACAACCTACTTCTCTTTTCACATCTAAAACCTATATTAACTCAGATTTTCTGTTTTCTTTTAACTTTGAATAAGGATCTGAGTTAAAAATGGCATAGTAGCTTTAATAATGAATTCTTTGGTCTTTGTCAAGTTATCACAATATTAATGTCATTTAAATGTAATGTTTTTGTCTATGAGTATGAATTAAACATGGATTTAATTTATTATCAGCATATGCCTAGTGGCCAGTTTATAAATTGTATTGCTGCTGAGTTGAATTATTATAAGTAAGAGTGTGCTAAGTGTCAATTGATTATTCCAGGTAGTCAATATTTTTTAAAGGGGAATTTTTAGTTGAATAATAGCAGATGAGTTTTATTTTAAAGTTGTAACAGTAGATGTTTTTTAAAAATGTATTGATCTAAAAATATACTGTCTTCAGATTAACATAGAAATGTGGTTTGAATAAATTATCTTGTTCTAATTTGCAAATACCATTAGACTAAGCATCTAAAATTATATGTAACCAGGGTTAGTATAAATTATTTTCCCTGTGATGAAGGTCTGTGTCACCTGTCAAACATAAAAAAATCTAACCAACCAAGCATTGACATTATGCTAAATCATGTTTTCAGTATTTCAGTGGATAAATTATCATGAGTGGGAGGAAAAGTCCAGACCTTAAACAAATGTTAAAAACAACAACAACAACAACAACATAAAATACAGAAAACAAAGCCCATCATTCTTTCATAGTCCAAGAAATGATTGGGAAGTACTATGAATTATAAAATTAAAAAAATCTAACACTTTGAATCTCTGTATTTGTGCTTAATATTTAATCAAAGATCTCTTGTTTTTTTTCAATTAATATGTAATTGAATTGTTTCTAGTACTAATGTGAGGACTATGATAAATAAATATATCTTCCATCATATGCATCACAGATTCTATCATCTATCCATCCATCCATCCATCCATCCATCCAACAATCCAGCTATTTTTTTCTATCTACCTATCTCTTCATTTGTTCATCTTGCTTCCATGCAAGATGTTGGGGATGTCATAAATATTTTTCTACTTAAGCACATTACTTTTTAGAGGTACCTGAAAGAATTTTAAGCTGAGCCATAAATTCTATCTTAAAGATGTTATCGTGCTTCTTGATACTACAGGAATATATTCTAATGTAGTGATTTTCATAGAGTCTGAAAACAAAAGGAATTTATGGAACAAACTTGCATTTTTGGTGCTGAACTGGTAGGAAACCATGTCATCATTTAGTTTGTGTAAGTATTACATAAAAGCATCTATTTAAAGTTGGCTGAGAAAGTCATTTATACATAAGGAAATATCATAGATTTACTTACTTATTATTCAGTGGTTAGTAATCTTTAGTACTTTTTTTAAGGTCTTCAATTACTTATTATGTGAACTTGAATCTGGATGGGGAAATTTATGAGGTATGTATAGTACAGGACTGATTATAGTGATCATACTCTTAACTGAGATTGTTGTGCTGGTTTCTAAGGATTTGTAGAATACTGTGAAGCAGTAACTGATTTTGTAATTGTTTTGTTGTTACTAGGTGCATAGCACATTTTTAAAACACCAAGAAAGAAAGGAAAACTTGAGTTAAGATCATTGAAGTGAAGGGCTCCTTTTCATGGGTGAACAAATACACACAAAGGCAAATGCAGTGCCCCACAAGTCATTGTCCTTCCTTCTGTCTTCCTCCAACTGTGGAATGAAAAGTAACCTCAGAAAATGTTATACAGGAAAATATTTGTAAACATATAAGTACATTTCTTCTTCCCACACCATTTTCTCACTGCATCTCCATTTTAAGATGTAGAAAAGTTCTCATTTGCATTTCTTCATTTCTAAATAAATTACTATGAACTAACATGTGCACAGGTAGAAAGGGACAAAGAAGCAGAGAATTTGCAGCTACAGATCCAGAAGGTTTCTCCTCTCCCTGAAGTAATATCTCTTCTTTCAGTTTTGTATTTGAGTCTTTTAAAAGTATTGATAAAGGTTCTCTCAATTTTGTTCATCTTTTCAAAACATCAAACTCTTGGTTTCATTGATCATTTTATTTTTTTCTAATCTCTATTTCATTTATGTCTTGTCTGATTATAATTATTTTTTTCTTTTCATTATCTCTGGGCTGAGTTTTTTTCTTCCAGGTTTTTATGTGCTGGATTAGTTTGTTTATTTAATAGCTTTGATTACTTATTTGATATCTTTTTCTTTTTTCTTAGTGTACGCATTTATGTACACTTCCCCCTTGGAACTGCTTTTGGTGCATTACATGTTTTGATATGTTGTACTTTCATTTTCATTTGTCTCAAGATATTTTTTTTAAATTCCCATCTGATTTTTTCTTTAACATATTGATTGCTCAGGAGCCTGTTGCTTAATTTTCATACATTATGTACATTTTCCAGATTTCCTTTTGTTACAGACTTCCAGGGTCTAACATATGATTACAAAAAAAATACTTCATATAATTTCAATCTTCATAAACTTGTTTAGATTTGTTTTCATGGCCTAACATATCTATCCTGGGAAATATTTCATGTGTGCTGGAAAATAATGTGTATTCTGTGGATACAGAAGCAATATTATGTGTATGTCTATTTGGTCCACTTGGTCTATAATATAGCATAAATCTTTTTATTAATTTTTCTCACTTAATGATATATTCATTGTTGAAGACAGGGTATTGAAGGCTACTATTATCAGTGTATTGTAGTCTCGCACCCTTCAGATCTATGAATATTTGTATTTGTCATCTGGGACACAATAAAGAAATAGAATAGGCTCTGGGAGGAAAACCTATGGAACCTCAAATGTTTTTTAAATTATCTGTTTTTAGCTGGTGGTGAGTGAAAAAAAATTATTTATTTTTATTTCTGAGACTTCATACACCTTTATAATTATATATATATATATATATATATATATATATATATATATATATATATATAAATTATAATAACATATATATTAATTTGCCTTAAACATTCAGCATATTTTAAAATTCTATAAAAATTTTGAAATAGTATATGAATCTTACTTCCATTATAAGTTACTTTCATGACCTTGGACAAATGTGACTCATTTTGGTCTGGCAAAGATTTTTATGAACAGATTCAGACATAATGCATAATTAATGACTTTAAACATTGGATGATTAGGAAATACTAGCCAGAATAAAGCATACTACAACTATATTTAAAAAAAAAACAATACTGATGTTCACTTGTATCTATATATGTTTACTTATAGATAATTATATACAGATCTGTGTTATTTTCAGTGCAGGTATATCACATATCTACATTGCGAACTTTTGCTTTAGACATTTGAGATACGTTAGTGAACAAAACAAAATCCCCTCCCATTTGAGTTACCTGCTATCAGATAAAAAAGACAATAAAATATGAACATGATATAAAATATGTTTATCATAGGTGAGAAAAAATGTTCTGGAAGAAAGGAAACAGGGTATATAAGTTTGGGTGTGCGGGAGAGAGTACTATGATTTTTTGGGGGGTTGAAAGGAAAGGAGAAACCTTTCCTCACTCATTATAAGGGTCAAGGCTAACACTTCTGTAACAAAAGACACATTAACAAGAGCAAAGTACAACCAACTATTTAATCAAAGTTTAATGTAACATAAGAGTATTCAGAAATGAAGACCCATAGACCCAGGGAAAATTACCTGTTTTATTTTTTTCCCCAACTTTATTGAGATATAATTAACATAAACACTATATATAATTAAGGAATATAAAGTGATGTTTGTTATACATACCTTTGTTCACAACATTGATCAACCTGCAGAATATTATTTAATAAAATAAGAAAGGTACAGAAAAGAGAAGTATT
Source organism: Marmota monax (assembly GCF_021218885.2). NCBI lineage: Eukaryota > Metazoa > Chordata > Mammalia > Rodentia > Sciuridae > Marmota > Marmota monax. The sequence goes on along the minus strand of NW_026695199.1, from coordinate 3,096,886 downwards.
GCATGATCTCAGACTCTTAAGAAGATGAACTGTAAGAAGCAAAGGATAGAACCATGTTTTCCAGAGGCTGGATGTGGGGAGATGTTGGCCAAAGAGTATAAAGTTAGGATGAGTAAGTTCTGGAGATTTAATGTACAGCATTGTAACTATAGTTAATAATATTATCTCATCTACTTGCAATTTGCTGAGAGTAGATCTTAAATATTGCCAAAACTGCCTGTTTTTAAGCTTAGGTTCAAAGAAGGATGGACAACTGTGTAGAAATGGATTTGACAAATGGGTGTAATCAATGGTAATAGACTGAGAGAGGAAGCCCAACAGTGCTTGAATACTCAGTTGTTCCTGGCCTCTCTGTGTAGCATTTCTTTTTCCCCAAGTGAGGGGAGAGGAGAGTTCTAACTTCTATACCCACCTTGGGGAAGGGAAATTTTGGTTTCTGTGCCTGTTTAGAGGGAAAAAAGGAGTAAGAGAGAGAAAGGGATGAAAAACTTGGAGACTTTGCTTCCTGGGTTGCCCCCTGGGGCCTTTTAGTCTTTTTTGTGATTACCCAGCATGTCAAAGTGTCAGACTTTGTGATACCATGTGTTGAACCCAACAGTTTCAAAGAAGATCCTGACCACCAAGAATTTTACATTAAAGTGGGGACTTATTTGATCAATTATTACTAGGTGGGATTAGTTAGCTATCTGTTTAAAACAAGGAGGTCTTGTTAAGAGTGAAATAGAAAAAAAAATGAGAAGGGAGACATGAAGATGAGAACATAGATGGGAGAGAAGATGAACAAAAAGCTTATCTGTATTTATTATTTTGCTAGTGGATCATTCATGCCAAATATTGTCAGATATGTTTGTGAACTATTCTTTAAAATATAGGGTGTTCAACTTTACAGTGTTTGAATTTTGTTACAAGCAAAAAGACCAATTTAAAAAACTGTCAGTGTCCTATTCTCTCCTGATAAAACTATCTACTTATTTGTAAATGGAGGCTTTTTTTTTTCTCTTAAAAAGTCTAATGTCAGGCAGCATCTGCTGCTTCTTCTACAGATCTACCAATGCCACTAGAAGATGTTCTGGAGACTGTCTACAGAAGAGAAAATGAATTCCACTTTAAAAATGGGTGAATATTAGCAAATGCTTCACCATCCTTACCAACTTCTCTGGACATAAAGCAATAAAGCATTTTAATAAAGGAAATTAGGGAGGGAACCCAGATGTGAAACAACAGAGCCCAGCAGTATGGATGTGGAGAGCTCTGGGAGGGAAGCCGATTTCTGATTTCTGCCATTGTTCATTTCCAAGGCTCTAAATCTTGTGGATTTTCCTTTTCCTTACTTTTTTTTAAAAAGGAGATAGATAAATATTAAAGATTTTCCAAACCCTAAATGCTATAATTTTAATATGAAATAGCTTGCTTAATTCACATGCAGTTGTCAATTACAGGTCTTTCATTTGTAACCACACTCTCTTGCTCCAGTTAAGGATTCTGTTTATTACAGTGATGATGAGTAGGAGTTAAGTTTTCCTGTTTACTGAGGAATAGAAGGTGCAATCTGATAGTTACATTATGTAAATCTGTCTACTAATATCACTTGTAGAAAATTTAAATATCTACTTAATTCTTAACTAATTTAATAAGTATTCATGGACAACCTCTATGTGCCAAATTCTGTTAAACTGTGGGGGACAGATGTGTGAACTAGTCAGCTGAAGACTTTCTCTTTGTATAGTTTCTGTGAGTTTAGCATAGGTAAAAAGAGTCATTTTTTTTTCAGGCAATCTGAGTTTATGTATTTGAAAACTTTTAACATGACAAATTCATTTACATGTGATATATAGAAGCAGGCAGAAGTGAAGAATTGTAAGTCATTCTATTTGAATTAACGTGCTATATCACCTCCAGATATGTTCTATGGATCATCATATTTCAATATTTGGCTACAGGAAATATTTGGAAAAATAAGACCTGTCAATTGCTAATATTTATGATAAGCTTTAAGAAAGGAAAATAAGAACGATCATGCCAATTTAAAGAAAAGTACCACATTTCCCAGCATGTGCCACAGTAATGATTTACACCTATTATTATCTAAAGTCAAATGGCTACCAGAATCTAATGCTGATTGAGTGTTACCATTGAAGACAACATAGAAACAAATGCCCAGATCAAACCGTTAAGTGCTGTCAGACACTAAAAGTCTTTGACAGATCTTGGTATATGAGCCAAGCTCATATATTTAACTCCATTTAAAGTACCATGGCTACTATCAACAGATCATTTTGAAATGTGAAGTATTTAGAGAAGATATGGATGTTTAAAAATATGTTTCAAATAAATTCATTTGAAAAATCCTATTGAAATGACTGAAAATTTCTTATGCAGTCCATATATTAAAGAAATGTATTAGAACTGGTTGGCTTGAAATACACTAGAATAATTCAGGAGAATTGGGGCTTTTAGAACTGACATAAATCAATGAGCATACTTACTCAGGATTATCTATGGGCAGGAAACAATCAATGAGTTTGGTGAAATTGTTTTTTGAAAGCACAGCACCTTTTTTAATTTATACTACAATATTAGTTTCTTTGAAAAAGGAGATTTTCAGACATAGCACTTTAGCCTTATTCTTTTAGGTTAGCTGAGAAGAGAGAAAAATAGCTTTTCCCAGGATGACTAGCAAATGCTTATTCCATTTCTAGGCCCCAAATGTGTAAAGTGCAGAGAAGTTTTAATAAAACCTCTGTCAAATCTTTCTCTCCTTTCCTTTAAGTCTTTCCTTGTTGGTTGATTTTTAACCAAGAATTGATTTTAACTGACCTTGCTGTGGGGTAGGCCATTGAAGGTAGGTCCCTGGGGCTATGGGATTCCCACAGAGGTGAGAAGGATTTTAAAAAATGACCCTTAGAGATAAATCATGGCAAATATCAGGGTGAATCTTATTTGACACTCAGTGTTGACTACTAGGATTTTCTTCCTTACATTTCATTTTCACCTCTCTCTCTCTTTCATTCTTACATTCTTTCATTCTTTCTGTAGCTAGCTCTGTGTGTGTGTGTGTGTGTGTGTGTGTGTGAGCATACACACATGTATGTTAGAGAATTTTGTTGTAACAATTTGATTTAACAATTCATCAATCCTTAGATTATACATGTGAAGCTCAATGTTTACAAGGATCTCCAGCACCATTAAAAATCAATAGCAGTATTATGATTTTTGCTATTCCTAGACATTTTCGTTACCTATAATTGCTCAACTTAGCACTAGACATAGCAGCTAAAATAAAACTGGGGTGCGGGGGGGGGGGTGGGGGGACTGGGGTAGTATGCTACCAGGAACTTTGCAGGATCCTCTGGCATCAGCAGGGGGTGACTTAGACTGGATGATCCATTTGTAAGAGTGCCTCTTCATTCATGTGCCTGTACCTTGCACATTGTGTTCTTTCTCCCTTGGTACATGGTAGTTCTCTCATCCTGTGTGGTTCCTCTGTGTGGCCTGGGATTCTCCCAGTACAGTTATCTCAGGATAGTCAAATGCTTTGATGTGGTTACTGACTTACCAAGAATGAGCGTTCTAAGAGAACTGGACAGAAGTTCAAGACCATCAGAACTCCAGCTTATCCATCCTTTGTACTCCAGAGCTTGCACAGTTTCTCAGGCCTTTTGCTTTAGACTGAGTTACACCACCAGCTTCCCTAGTTCTAAGGCTCTTGTATTTAGATTAAGTCATGTTATTGGCCACTATGTTCTCCAGTTTGCAGAAGGCCTAATCTGGGATTTCTCAGTGTCTACAGTCACATAAGCCAAGCCCCCTAATAAATTCTCTATCTATGTATGTATCATCTACCAAAGTTTTATATCTATCTATCTATTTATCTATCTAATATATCTTCATCACTACCTATTCATCCTATTGATTCTACCTCACTGCAGAACACTAATACATACTCTTAACTGAATGTAACCATATGTAATTGGTCTAGACATTTGGGGAGCCTATACTCTATCTTCAGATTGTCTTTTAGACTTACACATACTGTTGCCCTGCTTGAGCCAAGGACTACACTCTATACATTTAGTCGGTAATCAATAACTATTTGTCAAGTATATGCTAAGTTCCTGGAACTATTCTAGATTCTAGAGATTTAAAACATGAATAAAACTTTTCTTTCCTTCTACTACAAATGCATCCTATATTCTCTCTTAGATAAAATTTTGGCTACATCTTCAACCTAATGTGGCTCCCACCCATAGTTTATATTCATAAATACATCTGAAGGAGTACACCATTCTTGGTAGAATTTCCTCCTACCTCTTAATTTTCCTTGACCATCAACATTCCTGTTAATTCTTCTCTTAGTTTTTCATTTTTATTTTGCTATTTTTTTCCTTATAACTTGTGCTACTATCAACCATGTTTTTACCTTTATTTCCTATCAATACAAATGAAAACTGACTTTGCCTCTGTATCCCACCAGTCAAAACTAGCCTTCCATTCAATTTGTATTCATATGTTGCTCCAAGGGTAATTTTTTTCCCCTAGTTAATTTTGTCTTTAAGAGAGGAATTCAGTTATTCTTCCTCCTTTATCTAAGTACCTAAAAAAGACTTAAATCCTTTTTGCCCTAGATGTCCAAAGGATAGAAGCAAATCTCCTTTCCATAGAAACCATGAAACTCTTGGATCTCTGCCTTTTATTTTAGCTCTTTCTGTGCATATCTAATGGTACTTATATTCAGAGTTTACTTGGATATATATATTTAAATCTCTTATAGAAAGAGGGATATTAAGATGCCTAAGTAGTATTTGAGAAATAAATAAATAATATTTTCACTCATTTTAAAAAAGTGTATAAATTATTTAGAAAGTTATGCTTTTGTTGTTTTTTTTTCTGACTGAACACAATGGTACACACACACCTATAATTTTAGCTATTGTGGAGGTTGAAGCTGGAGGATCACAAGTTTGAGGACAGTCTTGACAACTTAGTGAGACCCTGTATATATATAAGTATATATATATACTTATACATATAATAAATATTTTATAAAATGTTAATAAATTTAATCATTATTCTTCTTGAGTTTTTTTCTTAATAAAAAAGTTCTATTTGATGAGTTAGTGGTATCAGCTTACTAAATCACCTACCTCACTGTCCTCACTTTCTTTTTATACTGAAACTATGTCACATTAAAGAATTCTCATGTTGCCAGTTATCTCTGTGAAAGAGAATATATCTAAGACCATGTCACACTTAGGAAGTTTCCCATGTTAATTAAATATAGTACTAAATATCATTTTCAAGGTAGTTTATGCTACATGTGTGTGAGCAAGTATGTATGTTTGGATAATTTCTGAAAAGGTCTTAACTACTTGAAAGGAAAGAATATTTCAAGAAATAATTCTATTTAAAAATTGACTTAAACAAGGGAGGATGATAATTCTTACGAACTATGTCAATAATTTCAAGTATTGCAACAGTTAAGAATAATTTTTCAGGCTGAAGGGCTTTCTGTACCATATAGGATATTTTTAATTTTCCTTCATATAATCTACCTTAACAGGTTGGAAATAACATGAAAAGCAGAATGACTTGGAAGTAAAGACTGTTAATTGTAGGATCATTGTGATAACTTAAATCCATTCTCAAGTACATTTCACGTTGGAAACCTAGGAAACATATACTCAGAGTTATCATTTAGTTGCTTGTATGCAAAATAATTTATCTCTTTATTCATTAAATATTTCTAAAAGGCACTAAATTAGTTTTTGTGAATGTATGAAAATATATCCAACTTTAAAGATGCTTACAATTTAGTAGTAAAAAATTATATGCTGTTTTTTAAATTATAATATATATTAATTTGCAAAGCGTGTAATCATATATTAAGAATAGTTCCTATTTATGTTCTATGCCCTATAATAATTATTATAGTATATTGTTTTGTTATCAAAAGTTTCATGGATATTAAATTATATCAGTAGTTCTTATATTATAGACCATGGATCCCAGGAGTATTTGAAAGATCAAAATTATTTTCACAACATACTTCAGACTTATTTTTCTTGTAGACTCTTCTTTTTTTTTTTTTTTTTGTGGGTGAGATTTCCAAAGGCTACGTAATGTGTGATTTTGCAGCAGATTGAATGCAAAAACAGATCTGAGAATCCAGCTGTCTTCTATTAAGCAAAACAGTAAAGAAACTGCATAAACATAAAACAAAGCCACTTTTCTTACTAATTGTTTTGTTTGTTTTGGAAAATATATTTATTTTTCATTAAAGTTTGTCATTTATGTCAACACATACAAAATTTATTTTATTTATATTATTTTAAAGTGAATTTATAAATAAACATATATTTTCATTCTCATTTTTACAGTCTACCAGGGTAAATATTCATAAATATAATCCATAAAAACACCCCCTTGGGGCCCTCAAAAACATTTGAGAATATAAATTCTCTTAAACTGATAAGTTATGTTATACTAAAGATTTTTTTTTTACCATTTCAGTTATCAATTTGGGTCTTACTGTTTACTTCAGTTTCTGTTTTGGGGGTCATATCATATTTTTATAGCTATGAAAAACCTCATGAATTTATGCATTCAAGAAATACTATGTGCTTGGTATTATGTTGAAAGCTATTAATACTAATGTAAATTAAATAAATTTTGTTATTTTGTAGGAAATAATTTTTAATCAAATCATCCTAAAAAATGTAAAATTCACCCAGTGACAAGCTATGAAGAAAAACAATATTTATTTTGATTCTTTAGAGGAAAGGACAGGAAGCCTTTCTCTGGGAATTTGTATTTGAAATGAAATGTGAAGTATATACACAGTGTTCATATGATAATGAGTAGAAGGAGTATTATAGAGAAAGGAAAGAGAATATGGAAAGTTGTGGCAGAATGGAGGATGGAGGAAGATGGTGGGCATGAAATGAAATATTTGGAAAGTCATGTCTGACAAAAAGATAGAGATGGTAATGTGGATGAAATAAAAATAAGAGATTCAGGTGAATATGAAGGTAGGCAAGGACCAAACCATAAAAGGCTACATGCTCATGGTAAAAAGCTTTTTTATTAATCTTAGGAGTAATATAAAAATCATCAAAAAGTTTAAAGGGAAAAGGGATCACCAAGGTATCTTTTCTTAATTCCATTATTTTATTCTTGGGAATGCAAGCAGGCTTATCTGTGAGATATTGGAGTTTGAATCAGGGTGATAGTGTTCAAGAAATGGAAAAATATTTAGGGGAAAATCATTGTAGTTTATGAATGAATAATATGTGGAAACGAATGAAAGGACTCTGAAGACTTTAAATTAATTCATGATTTAAGGAAATTTAAGAATTTGATAAATTGTTTGCACTTAGAAATTTCTGGACTGTGTAATTGGCTGGGTAAAACATCACATGGGGGAGGAGAAAACACTGACAAATAAAATCCAGAGCCTCTGAGTAGATGACAGTTCCCTAGGGGTTATCTTACTCGGGACTATAACCCTATAATGAAGAATGAAAATGATAAGACTGTAAATTTGAGACTAAATGAAACCAACAGCTTTTTGAAATTAAATGTGTTATTGTATCCTCCTGATTAACAAAATCAATCAAGACCAAACTGAATTTGATATCCTTTGTTTTTATAGCCCTTAATTCATTTATCCTCTTTCACTGTGGCCAAGCATAGCAAGGGTCAGAAGTTGTATATTTTCTTCTTCTAATGAGTTATAATGACCTTATTCTCCCAATTCACAAGAATGAGCATCTAGAATGTATTATGGTACTTGAGGATACTTTATTTTCTTGTTTTTCACTGTAGTGTAGTGCTCATATATACTTACTCATAGCAACATCATTACATCTTTCCAGGTTTCTTGGAGGAATTGGGTGACAATGGGAAGTGTCAGGGTCCAGGCCAGGCCAAATGATTCATATCTGTGGGAAATGATTTTTTGGAATCTGGGAAGAAATTAGAATGTACCCCAGGTAATTCATATAAATATTAAAGTTGGGAAGAAATGTTGAAATCTTGGTCTGTTGAATTATGAAGTCCTGAATGAAGTGACTTCTCACTTTGAGACATGGAAATAAATTTGCCTTTGGGAGCTTCCAGAATTTTATTCTTTTTATGTCTTAGTGATATTTTAAGCATCAAGTTGTGATGTACAGTATGTGAGAACAGCAGCTCTCCTATAATCAATCCATAATTGTCTAGATTTGTGATTTAGAAGTTGATGTGATTGACTTTCTGAGTATCTTGGATTAGAATTTGCTGTGCTCTTAATTTTTTTTTAATTTTTTATTGTTGGTTGTTCAAAACATTACAAATTTCTTGACATATCATATTCCACACTTTGATTCAAGTGGGTTATAAACTCCCACCTTCACCCCATACACAGATTGCAGAATCACATCAGTTACACATCCATTGATTTACATATTGCCATACTAGTGTCTGTTGTGCTCCAATGCCTTTCCCATCCTCCACCCTCCCCCCTCCCCACCTCTCCCCTCCCCTCCCCTCCTCTCTCTCTACCCCCTCTGCCACAGTCCCGCTGCAGCAGAATAACCTGGGGGTGACGAATAACTTGTGTAGATTGATACAGCAGGAGTAGGAGCCATTTATTGCAGGACAGGAGCAGTATTTATACATTCCACAGAGCTTATCTAATTAGCATAAACTAGATACATCAGTCAACCAATCAGGAATCTCCACACTTAATGGCTTGCTTTTGTTACTTCTCAAACCACTCCCTCTGGCATTTTGCCAGGCACCATCCAGACTTGTTTAAGAACTCTAACATTCCCCTGGCAAAATGCCAGGTGTTATTTTTGACTTGTTTACAGACTCTAACACCCCTCCACTGTATAACCCTGAGGGTCTCCTTCCATTTCCATGTAATTTCCCTTCTCTCTCCCTTTCCCTCCCACCTCTCATCCCTGTTAAATGTTAATCTTCTTCTCCTGCTCTTCGTCCCTACTCTGATCTTAGTTACTCTCCTTATATCAAAGAAGACATTTGGCATTTGTTTTTTAGGGATTGGCTAGCTTCACTTAGCATAATCTGCTCTAATGCCATCCATTTCCCTGCAAATTCTATGATTTTGTCATTTTTTAATGCAGAGTAATACTCCATTGTGTATAAATGCCACATTTTTTTTTTATCCATTTGTCTATTGAAGGGCATCTAGGTTGGTTCCACAGTCTTGCTATTGTGAATTGTGCTGCTATGAACATCGATGTAGCAGTGTCCCTTAATTTTAATAAAGATTTTATTTGGTAGCTTTATCGGTTTAGCATCATCATTATAGATTACTTTTTCCCCCTTTGTCACATGTAATAATCTAGTATTCTACTTTTCCATCTCTTAGACATCTCACCTGCTATTAGCAAAATAGTTGTTCCAGTGAGATGTTCATCTGTGGCTAGTGATACCTGAGGCACTCTATTCTTTTGTATTAATGAATGTTAACTGATTTTACATTGATCTTTCATGGAATGTAGAAATTTTATTTTCTGGGATATTACTATTTAATATTTACTATGACTATAGCCTTTTCTATTAAATTTTTAATATTTGAATTTAAAAAAATTGTACCTATTTGTCCCACTATAAGTCTTACTATAAGTCAACAAAAACATTAAATTAAGCTACATGGAATTGGAATGTAAGGCAATTCATAAACTTATTGATTGAAAAATGTGAACTGATGAAGCTTTTAAGTTGAAAAACGTTGTGAGCGATATAGTTCTACTGGAAATTAGACTCTTGAAATTAACCTACATGTTTACTCAGTAGCACTGATTTGTGTATTTGTTACTGATGTGACCAGTGTTTTGAGAGATTTGATTTCACCTGTCTTTCAGTAATTTTATAATTAGGACTCTTTTTAGTTATTCAGGAGTTCTCACTCTGCACTCTTATTCTAAGTATGTTTATGATGCTTTAGATGATTTTTCCATTTGAAATGCTATCAATTTTAATATCATACAAGTAAAAGAGGCAAGTGAGTTAGAGTTCTGATTAAGGAAGTATTTGAATTCACATTTTACTCATTTGGTTGGAGGTATTTTTCCACTTTAAAATCACACCGGATGTTATATCATACATGTAAAACAGCCATTAAGAGTACATATAATTTAAATTCACTCATTTTATAAAAACCAGTCAAAGCTAGAGAGAGCTTTATGATTCTCCTCAGGCTTCTAGCTATTCACATAGGTGTGTTGACTTAGAAGAAACAATTGCCATATTGAAGATTGTGTCTGCAAATGTTTTTTTTTTCTAATTGTAAATTGATCGAAGTGAAAATATTTTCAGAAAATAAACAAACAAGAAAAAAATCCCCCACAATTTTTAGAGTTGCCTTTTCCTTTGCAGTAAATGAAGCAAAGTGTTTTTTTAAGGGGAAGATGAAAGTAGCAGCAAAGGCATTTAGAGTTGAACTCCTCTGCATGAAGGCCATGCACCCCAAGCCTATCAATCATAGATGACTACCAGCCAATCTTTGCAGGCTGTAATTTCTCTAGCAAAAGGTAAGGCAGTGCAGCTATCTCCAGCTTTGATGAAACTTTTATGAAGGAAAATTTATACTAGTTGTACCTGATGCTCAGTCGGGAGCTGATTAAATGATTTATATTTTGCCTGATCAGAAAGTCAGGCACATTAAAAATTGTGGCAATCCCCTTTCAGAGTGCACATCCTTGTCTTCAGGTCATTGCTGAGAGAAATTGTCAATGTGGTTCAAGGACAGCTCAGCGGTTCTTACTTTCTCAAGGCAAGTCATTACTTAAGTAGTTCGATGTGTATTTTTAAGAGCAATGTCTTTGAAAGCTGATTTTCCTCTGTAATTACAGCACTGCCAAATAAGATGTTAATTTAGAGTTGTTTGGAGTTTTAAGAGGCAGGACATAAATTGAGTTTACTTAAACACCCTCCAGAAGTCTTATCTTTCAATTTCAAGACACATATAACTTCAAATTAGGATTTTAAACATGCCGGTAATTCAGAAACTGGATAGGGACTGAAACGCACCTCGGCAATGTAGACAGGACCAAGATGTCTGGCATGGTAGGAATGATTTGCATATGTCACAGACTGCAAAGTCAGTGACTGAGTCTGGGCAGCTGACCTGGACAGATCTTGCCCATTTCTTGTTCTGATATATTTGTTTATTTGAAAACACCGTTTCAGCAAGTTATTTAAATGAATATCAGTACGAATGTATGGGGGTGGGTAATGGGGATTGACCATAGGGACACTCAACAAGTGGGCCACATCCCCAGACCTATTTTTAATTTTATTTAGAGACAGGGTCAAACTGAGTTTCTTAGTGGCTAGCTCCTGCTAAGACTGGCTTTGAACCTGCTATCCTCCTGTTTCAACCTCCTGAACTGCTGGGATTATAGGCGTGTACCTCCATGCCTGGCTTGTAGGAATGTATATTGAATAGGTGTTTACTTTATACAAAATACAGTAAATTAGGAGAATTAGGGGAAGAAGTCATAAGAAGCCTCAGGTCTATTACTTTGTAGTGTCATAAGTGTTCTTTACTAAGAGGTAAGTAAAGAACACTTATGACACTGCAAAGTAATCTCAAAAGGAACAGGACTAAAAAGTAGCTCCCATATCTTTTATATCCCTCGTCTTCATGACATTGTTAGAGTTCTTTGCGTGTATTTTTAATTCTACCCTGACTCTCTGCATTGATAATATATCTCTACTTTGTTAGGCTGACTTGTTTTGTTTATTTTCCTTTCAAGTTTCTACAGCAGTGCCTAGAATGGCATGGATCTCCATAGACATTTGCTTTGTGATTAGAGTAACAAATGAAACAAGTCAGTAAAATTCTTGGCAATCAGATGCATCTATTTCCCAGGGGACAGAAATTAAGGCAGATAAAATAGAAATATTGAATGAAACAAGATAGGAAGCCACAAAGGAAAGGGAGACTTCACAGTATGAAGCAGATACCAGAATATCATGTAATTGTGCTTTGAGCTCTTCACGATATGTAACAGTGTGGAAGGGTGTTTTTGCGTATTTGACGTATCAGGGTATTTAATAAAACTTCCACGTAACTAATTTACAATAGTCAGTTATTAAAAAATACAAATATGAACACACATCTTAAAACAGAACAAATAGATAAACATGAAAAAATAAACTTTGGAGATAAAATGAGAATTTGAATATGTTCATCTCTTGTAATTGCCTCCTTGGGTGACTCTGCTAGAACTCTTGTAGACACACTCTTCTTTAGCATTAGGCATAGTTCCTGTATCGGACATTTATTTATGTGGCAACTATTGTGAAAATGTTGGTAAGAACTCCTGTAACATGATTCTGATGTAGAAACAATGTTCTGAGAGCCTTTTATATTCCACGTTGATTATGGTGTGAAGTCAGTTAAAGCTGCCAATTGACAGCTGCAGGATGCTTGGAAAGTTGGTTTGCAAGCTTAAGTCAGATTATCTGTGGCTTCCCTCAGGAATTTCAGGAAGTTGAGGAGCTTAATTTTATATTTGATTTTTATTGTTCATTTGCTTATTTTCCTCACTCAACTAAGTGATAGTTTTATGTTTGTCAATTAATAAACATTTTCCTCTTCTTATTTAGTTTTGTGCTCTAGTAAGTGTTAATAATGGTGATCTTGCAACCATATGAGACAATAACTGGAGAATTTAAATCTGGTGGGCCTTTATATTGCTGTGTCACATTTCAATTACCCCCTAAAAAAGAATGGGAAGAACAAAATTTAGGTGCATTTTTTAAAGGTAATTATTCCTCAGAATTATTTGTGGAATTGAGAAGTAGATTCAGGGATTTAGAAGAAAGCTGTCTGTCTTGGTGTTGGATAACTGAAAAGAAACTGTAATAGTTCTTGCTTATTTACAGTATAAAATATAAATTTATATATGCCAGGATATATGTGTGCAGATCCTTAAGGTTAATCTGGTTCAAAAAAGAGGAGAGGATAAATGGGTGATCATAGTGCAGGATCTCTCAAGGCATGAGTGTCAACTTTACAAGTGCTGTTAGAGATGATGAGCACCTGGAAATGGGATAATAGGAGAGCTCACATGGATACTGGGTACAATGTATACTGGTGTCCTTTTAAGGGCACCATCAGCATATTTCGAAACAAAATTGAAATGGTATAAATGTCATGCCAGAGTCCTGGTGGATGCAACATTGGACCGATGGATGGACATGTTCAAGAGGCTTACAGAGTAAAGTTTAAAAACTACACCTAAAATCTCTAAATAACTCTTACACTTTTGGTACTAATATTTTATTTGCATATTCACATATCATTTGAAAATAAGTGCCATGAGCCCTATGATATTAATAAATATTATTTTTATGTCTTGGGCTAGGGATACAACTCAGTTGGTAGAGCACTTGCCTAGCATGCAAGGCTCTAGATTCAATCTCCAGAAACACATGCACACACACAAAATTATTTCTTTTTACCCCAAATTAGTATATTGTAGAGGTATAATGGATAAATAACTGGAAAAATACTTTTAGAGGATGTTATTTGTTTTTTCAAATGTACTCACATTTTTTTACTGAAAAAATATGTATATGAAAAACATCATATTCAGGTAGTAGTAGGAATACATCAATTCTGAATTCCAGCATTTTAATTATTAATTCATATTGATTAATCATAATCAACTAAATAATTTTCTTCTTCCCTCCCCCTTCCATTCTCTTTGGAAATCTATAACTAAGTACAAAGCAACGTAAATGGTACATGTTTTTGTGATTTAGATGATAAACATGGCCACTCAGGCATCTTGGATCATGCAGTGGAGAATGGCTTAAATAACAGTATTCGTGCATCAATTTTCAAAGTTTCAAAGAACTGTTAAATGTGGCATTTAAACACTTTCTGTTTCTGTTTCTGTTCTTTAGAAGATCTTGAATCATTTAGCACCACTTATAACAGTTTGTGATAAATAAAGGTACTCTAGTGAAAATTTTTAAATTTCTCATTTAATGTCAGAAATATCAATGATAGGGAGAGTATGGTTAAGCATGTAAGATTTAACCATGAATTTATGGATTCAGTTATTAACAATTCTGCTCTTTCATGTTGGAAATGTTTAGAGTTCAACTTCGTATTAATTTATTGGGGATATTACTTGGCATCACATCTGGGTTTGTCTGTTTTGTTGCTCTTAATTTTTTGTTTTAATTTTCAGTTTGATTTGTTATGCATATATACCCTTGTAATGAAAATTGACATAATGGGTTTATTCAAAATTAAATGATTCAAGAACTTAATATAACCATGTAGGGATATAAACCTCCAAATGATTCAACAGAGAAAAGACAAATTGTTTATGACTTAATTTATTTTGAAAGCTAAAAGAATTGGTTCAGCATTTTGGGAAGAAGTGATACTTTTTTCTATTTTTGGATTTTATAAAAACCCTAGTTATAACTTTTATATTAATCTTACTCTTTCTGTCAGTCATTCAGCTTATATCATCCTAGCTTGATTTATCTTTTATTACTTCTCCCATGAAAAACATTAAGGCTGTATAATATGAAATGCTAAATCAAACAGGAGCCAAGTTGCAATTCAGTATTATCACCTGTATTTGTGAGTTAGCCATAGTCTGAATCCATGAAAACAACAATGGCATTGACTCCTATTTAAGCAAGCTTTCTTTAGACATTTATGGTCCAGATAGCATAGTGACTGGAGTGGGAGAGGAGTGTATATAAGAGCTCCTGCTGGGTAGTGCATAAAAGCATGTGGGTGAACCATCTGAGAAGGGCTCTCAGGTAGTCCCAGGAAGAGTCAGCTGCTGACATACTTGAGGGAGGTAGGCTCTGTCTGTGTGGTTCACTTTCATGTCTTCAAATTTCTAGGATGGTAGTCACTGCAATATCTTTATTCCTTCTTCGCTCAGGAAAAGGGACAAAGGGATTTGTAGATAGGCAGGCAGGAAGGAAAAAAGGAAGGAAGGAAGAAAGAAAAAAATACAAAAGGGAGCGGGGGGAAGAAAAGAAAGATAAATTTTGGTTCAACTCTAAGGCAGAGGTTTTGTACCAAATCTATAAAATTTGTACAAATGATACACATTAGGCTCGTTCATTAATGAGTACCTACTACACATTAAGGGGTAACCTAAGAACATGAATAGCAATATACAAAGTATGACATATTCTGTAGGTCAGAAAAGTTTTTCTGTTAAGGTCCAGATGGTAAATATTTTTTACCTTTGTGGAACTTGTGCTCTCTATCTCAGCTGTGCCTTTGTAATGCAAAAGCAGAAATAAACAATGGTAAGATAATCATCACTAAAAGAAAACTTGATTTACAAAAAATAGGTACTGGGTGGTATTTGCTTTGAAGTTCATAGTTTGTCTACCTCTGATCATTTATTTAATTGATTGTTATTTGAAATATTGTTATATCTCTGGATAAAACACCATACATAAGTTACATTAAAAGTATCCAAGGGCTAGGGATATAGCACAGTTGGTAGAGTGCTTGCCTGGCATGCACAAGACCCTGGGTTCAATTCCCAGCATCACAGCAGGGGAAAAAAAGGGAATCCAAAGTGTAGATTTTGAGTTTTGTTCTATTTGGGAGGATACTTTAGGTTTTAATTATAGGATATATAGTGATTTTTTAAACAAAGGATTCCTCATAAAATAATTAAATTTTGCCTTGATTTCATCACTCATTTGCTATGTGAATCTTGTGAGCTCTTTGTTATTAAAGGTACAGTACAAGTTAGGAAACAAATGTATTTAATTACATCAGTAGACAGTTCTATAAAGTTGGATTTGATGCAATGTCACAGCCCGAAGAGATACAAGTGACTCTGTATCTCCTAAGTCCAAATCCAAATGTTAAAATCTTTAAATAATTTCTCTGATCATTTGATGAATGAAAGTAAAAGGGTAAAGTTCACATTTAGTTTAGGAAAACCCTGTTGTATGACATTGTACCCTAATTATGAGTGGATCAGTCTTCTGAAATTTTTATCAAACAGAATATTATTCTTCCTCTTAAGAAGAACAAATAAGACATTAATAAAACAAAAGCTTTTTTGTATGGGAGAGGTCAAGGACTTGTTCTCTCTTCAGAGGCCCGCAATTTGACTTCTTTAGTATAAAAAGAAAACTTAGATTCTTCAATGGATTCCCAGGTATGTTTACCAGGATTCAATGGGAGCCCATCCAAGTTAACATAAATACAAAATGTTAAAACCTGGGATGTAGAAATAAAAGTTAGGAGAAACTACTCATTGTTCAGCTGCATTATAAGTTTTAATGCCATTTCTTAAAGAAGACAAATAGAAATAAATAAATGGTTCCACATAGAAAAAGTCTGGCTTCAGAAGGTGATTGAATGAAGCTGCCTCTGCAGAAAAACAATAACGTTCAGATTTGATTATAAGACACAGTCTGAGATCTTGAAGTTCATGTCACTGACTAGTTGTATTAATAATAACCCAAAGAGAAAGAGCAGCATTGATTGCTGAACTAATTGGATGTTGTTTGAAACTTGACTGTGCCAAGCCTGGCTCCTCTCAGAGAGAGAGACCAAGCACCAGCATAATAGGTTTACTATTCCCTTTGGGTTGTTATAAACAGAATCAATATGTACTAATGACTACAGCAATAAATTTGGTCATACTTCATAGGGTAACATTCTGCACTTACCCAGTTGTTGGTTTGACATAGAGTAATAGAGTTTACCCTTTTTAAGTTGTAAATTACTATGAAAATGCTGAGCCTAACAGTAAAATGCATTTGGGGATGTTTTTAAGCTTAGGAAATATTGGTAATACTTCCACTAAGCATACTATTAAAATAAATAAATAGTATTTATTGCTCAGTTCCCAGCTTCAGCTAGATGAAAAGCAATGGGAAAGGAGAAATAAGACATACATATTTATCAAATGCACAAGGCTCATGTTTACTTAATTCACTTCCAAAGAGTTGCTTACACCAGAGAACAAACAAACAAAAAAAGGTTTTTTTGTTTGTTTTCTTTCTGAGCTTTATTCCAGTGAAGATGATATGGAATATGGTAATGACAGTTATAATTCTTGTGGTACTTGAAAACCTAATTGTTATAAAAGACTCCCTAAGATTGTTCGACTATCATTTATTTTCTACTATTTTGTTAAACACTTTTTGGTTTAAGTTTCATCAACTTTTCTAGATGTTTTGATCTTTAAGGTAAAGTACAGAATTAGTGTCCCATATTTGGGGTTCTGTTTATTTAGGGGTTTAGTTTATTTAGCTTTGTGACATATATACATATATTTGTCTACATATAAATTAGATTTAATAATATATAGAATATAAAAAGTTATAAAACTAGAATGTTATAACTGTATGGGTACACACATCTTCAAAGATACCATGAAATAAAGAGAATTTCAGGCTATATTTTATCATAAAAATTATTTCTCTTACACTAGGTTCAGAAAACTTGTGATTATATTCATAAAGAGATGCATTGATTTTCATGGACTTGACTACTGTAGGAATGACCACTTAATCATACATACATGATTGTGGGATGATGCATTTGTATATGGGGTAGGTGGTGAGAGAGAGAGAGAGAAAGGTAAATCAATTTATTATTTTTTTTCATAGCAGGCTGGGTGTGGTGGCACATGCATATAATCCCAGTAACTCCAGAGCTGAGGCAGGATCATTGCAATTTCAAGGCCAGCCTTGGCAAATTGCTGGGACCCCATCTCAAAATTAAAAGTAAGAATAAAAACTAAAAAGAACTGGGGATGTAGCTTAATGATAAAGCACCCCTGGAACCAATCCCTGGTTTCCAAAGAAGAAAACAAAATTGAAGAAAAGAAAATAAAAAATAGTAGAGAGCATTTAATCTAGGAATAAAATTGGAATTCAGTGTTCTCTCTATCTTCTTCCTCCTGAGTAATTTTCATTACACTTACTATTTATGTGACAAATTTGACATGCAACAATATTTTTTCATGTATTATGATAGGCATATGTCTTAAAACAATGTTGTGAGCTTTGTGAGGGCCAAGAGGAGTTTTACTTTTTTAAATTTCCTAAGTATCTGGAGCAGTACCAGACATATAAAAATGTTTCATAAATACTTCTAACTCAACATTAAAAAAACACACAGTCAAGTTGCTTGGGTCTGACTTTAGGCATAAGCAGAAAAATTCGAAAGACTAGAAGGGTCAGTTAAAATGAAGGAAGATGGGAAATACATTGAATATTTTTCCTAATAATAAAAAATCTGCATTTTTTAAATTTTTTGACAAACACTTATTTAAAATAATATAAAAATTTGTTATTTAATACCCTGAAATGTTTTTATGTTTTTTGGATAACAAACATATCCAAAGTGTGTAATGCTAACCAATAAACTGCAGATAAGAACTCCGGAGTGGGGAAACAGATCTGAGTTGCTTTTGCCTTCTGATACGCCTGTTTTAAAACTTGTTCCAGTCATCTCTTTCTGAAATGAAGTCATTACCGTGAAATTTTAAGCAGGCTATATGTTTTTATTAGGCACTAGAATGTCTGTTGATATGCCAAGCATCTGGTTACCTGGAGATTCTGGCTTAACTGAGCAGAAAAAGGATTTTTCTTCTGTCCAATCCACTGATTAACTACAAAAGGATTATTTCATCATTCTGGTCACTGTGCATCCTAAACAAGGTTTTGCACTCAAGTGTTGATACTTATTAGTGCGGAGTCATTTGAGGCTGAAATTGCAGGTGGAGAAGTGTCTGAACGTGGTGTTAAATGTTGACAGATAGTCTCCCTGTAATGGAAAAGTGGAGTGGAGACAGTGTGCTGTCGAATGAATTGTAAATGCAGATACTGAATCATTAATAGTTTAAAATGCAAAGTGTCTGATCTATATAATTTTAGGAAATGCTTTTATGAATATCAGACTCTCATCTCCACTCTTTGAAAACATTTCAGTAAACTTGGTATCTCAGGTAACCACAGAACTGTTTCTGTTTTTTTATTGTCTAAACATCAGGAGCATTTCAAATTAGTAACTTAAGTGCTTAAACACAATAGCTAAATATGTTCCAACTCCTCTCAGACCACACATGTATGGAAGAGACAAAATATATGCAAAAGCGTGCTCTTGCATATATTGTGTGTGGCCTGCCTGGTAAGCAACATAGTATAACAAAGGATTAAATGCAACCATCTCTATCGATATTCAAAATCAAGGCCTGATTTCCAATCTATTGAAGATAGTTTGCCAATGGATCATTTTAAGAGCACCATCCCTCTCTGCTGTAAATTTATTTTTTTGAGACATTAGATAAACTTCAAGAAATAAGCTATACTTGATGCCTACAGTAATTTTCCCTATTGTGATTCTTGTATGCATACTTTACTCACAACTTAGAACATAATATACTCTGCAATACACTTCATTTAGCCAAACCCCACTCCAGAACACCTAGGAAAGTGTCAGGGAAAGAACATTGGAACTGCTAGAATTTCACATTTCAGTTGTATAACCTTGGGAGACTCATTTAACTTCTGCTGTGCAATTTCATTCTCTCTGAATCTAAGATAATATGCATTACATAAACTTGTAAAAAAAATTAAAAAACCAGTCTGTGCAAAAGAGCATCAGCATCATAAATACAATATACTTCATAAATTAAATATACCAATATTATTATTTACACATAAAAGACAATGACTTCCTGATAAATTACAAGTGGCTTTTGGTGGTCAGCAGAGTTCTGAAGATTGTAATTCTCTGCTGACTTAACCATTTTCAATATTGAAGCTAAAATATGTAATGTCACTGCAACTTGATTACAGTGTTATATGGGCCCAACTTAGTTGACACTCTGGTAAATGGCATTTCTATTTAAACTGGGGTAGACTGTCAGAGAACAAAGCCAGTTCTATGCCTACAGCAACTCCCAGCAATGAATTAATGGTATATCTATAGTACTAGCACGCAGTCTATTTAAATCGGATAGATGGCTGCTTTTCCTGCAGCCCATCTGCAGCAGTCTATAAAGGAATGTAATTCAGCTGAATAACATAAATCTCCCTCTGCTGAGATCCTTTGTTCAAGTCAGTTGGTTTTCCTGCTTGAGGCTGGCTGTTAAGACAACTCAATCTATCATTCATGTTTATTCATATCTTAATGCTATCTATATGCTTACTTTAAAATCACAGAGTGAAAATGAGTCCTTGATATCTTGCATTTCTATAATAAGAGAAATACTTTATTTGCCTGGGTCATTTCTTCCATGATATGCAATTTAGAGAGGCTTCTAATAAAAGCTTTACAAGACTTACAGAGTTGTCATGGCAGCATAACTTAATTAAGGCCCAAGACATTTTGGGGTTTGTTTGTATATTTTTAACAAACATGCAATTTCCTGCTAAGACAAAACTTCTACATTCACCATACACAGAAAACCCATGGTACATTTCTCCTAAACTGAAATTCTAATGACTCGCTTTTACTATGGGGAGTAGAAATTGCTTAGAAACGTAATTACTGTATATTTAAAAATCCACCTATTTCCTTTCTGGTTTATGACTTTTCATATCCTGAGTGCCCCTCCATGAAACAGGATAGCCTCAAAAGGTTGAATAGGGCATCCAGTTATAGCAGAAGAGCTCAATTTTAAATCTTAGATAAGCTATTTTCTAGGGTAAGCCTGATTCAAGCCTGATTCATTTTTGTTTCTGACTTTCCTTATCAATAAGCTAATGAGTAGTGAAGTTTAAGTAAACTAATGTATGTAAACAATCATGCATTTAGTAGGTGCACAATTGAACCAATAAAATTTGTTTTCTCAAACTTAGACTAAAGACATGATTTTTCAAGAATGAAGTTTGGGGTAACTTTGGGTGTCACAGAGAAGGCAGAAGTTTAGCAGGTAAAGTTAGAGGGGGCTGATAGAAATGGAGGATAGAATTCTTTAAAGTAGTGTAATGCCAGATTTTAGGGACCCCAAAAGACCTCCAGGAGTCAAATCTGATGCAAGCATACAACGAGTCTTTATTGCAAGCTCCAGCCTGGACTCACAACTGTTTCCGACTCAGCAGTTCCGAGGAGGAGTGAGTCCCGGTCCTTTGTTCAGTGAGATTTTATAGGTTTTCTAAATATCACACAGCAAATCATTCCATACTGAGGGAAAATCAAACAACAACTCTTAACATTGATTAGCACATTCATTGGCGGGAACAAGTTGGGTAGGGGTGATTGGTTAGTTCAAGGGGTGGATATGTTGAACTGATTGGTTTAAGCTGTGAGGGGTTGCAAGGGTGTACCTGCTAAACTCCATGGGTTTCCTAACATGTTATCACTCACCCAGACTACTGGAGGGGTCCCCTGCATTCCAGGTATCTTCCCTGTCATTGTTGTTGTTGTTGTTGCTAGAGGGTTGCTATGGGTCTTCAGGTCAGGCCTTAGGCCTCAAACATTCTTTGGTCTTTCCAGGAACTAGCATTGCTGAGTCAGGGACACTTGGTGGGCAGCTGATCTCCTGTTATTTACAGACAAATAACTCAGCAGGGTAGCTGTGTGCCTAGGAATGCTCTGTGGGTTTTCCAAGAACAAAGGTCACCCCCCCTCCCCCCTTTAGACAGGCCCTGCTCTGAGGGAGAGGCTGGTTTTTCAAAAATGGAGTCCCATCAGTTTCTCAGTAGAATTCCATCTGAAGACTTATTTTACATAATACTGGGATTGCTATAATTTGCATATAGAATATCTCCCAAAGGCCTATGTTTTAAAGGTTTAGTCCACAGTGTGGTGCTGTTAGGTGGTGGTGGAAACATTTAAAAAATGAGGCCTAGTGGGAGGTTTTCTAGACATTATTATCATGTAATGTGCCCCTTCTCCCTCTGCTTTGTCATTTGCTAGTTATGAGACTAACAACTTTGTTCTATTGCATACTCCCTCTTGTGATGTCCTTTCCTGCCCAGACTCTAAAGCAATAGGGTCAACCAACATTGGTCTAAATCTCTGAAACTGTGAGCTGAAATAAACTTTTTATCCTTTTAAGTTGATTATCTCAGACATTTTGTTATAGTAATGGGAAATTGACAAACACAGGGATCTTATTTTTGAAGTTTAATACATAAACTTGTACCTTAATTTGGTGATCTAAAAAAATGACTGGAATTTAACAGCAGATTTATTTAGATGTATTTTTTTTTTTCTCTAACCTAAGTTCTCTAGATAATTGCCAGACTTTTCCTATGATACCATATATCTTTTATCCATGATGGATGTGTGTGTGAGAGAAAGAGAAAAAGAAATCTCTTTGAGAATACCTATGGGTAAACTGTATACATTGAAAATCCAGAATACTGTTCTCTACATGTATAATTACTTTAAACATTTTATTCATATCTGAAATAATGTACTTCTGCTGTGTTTTAACTTTCTAAACAGAAAACAATAGACTTAAATGAGATTACTTTTACTGGACAGAGAACAATGTAGTTATAATGAATATGTTCCATTTCCTGAACAGAAACAAAAAGAAGATATGTTTGTTAACTACTAAACTACACAGCTGGAGACATTCTGAAAATTGGTTATAGCAATAGTGAAAATGTCTCTAAAAGGCACTAAGTATCACTTGTAAAGTTAATTTAAGTCTTCAGCTTAGGTTCTGGTAGTGTAAATAACTTCCTATTATACTTCTTGGGAAGTCATTCCCAGCCCAGCATTCCTTGACTCCAATCATGATGAAACAGCAGAGAGGAGAATTAATTTCTCTTAGACCTGCTCTTATAAGAATCACCCATGGAACACTCAACCCACCATATTCTAAACCCCTCAAGCTTTTTTGCATTGTATGTATTTGCTTGGCTTAGTGGAAAGAAGTAAATTGCAACTCTTGGAAAAGATTTATCAGAAAAGCACTATTGGGAAATAAACTAGTTGAGTTGGACATTAATGGAAGAAGCAAAGAATAATAGAAATGTCCTTTAATTGTCCAGGACAACATGATGAATTATGAAGACATAATCCACATGGAATGGTTTTTCTTCTCCTTTGACCCATCTCCTGGAATATACTATTTCAGATAAACTCAGAGCACCAGCCATGCATCATGTTAATGCCTTTGCATTACCAATGATTGTGTTGGCCAAACATCATTTTCAAAACCAATTTTGCATTCATCACTCATCCTGATAGGAAATAATAGAATACATCACTTCAATTTTAGCAAGTATAAGATTCAGGAGTAATGGGTATTGACTGACATGGCATTTACTTTAAAAAAAAAATACTGATGATATGATGAAGGAAAGTTGGAACAGGAAAAGAAAGAAAATCAAGAATGACACACTTTGCTGAATGAACTGATAGTGGCTTTATATATATTCAAGTAAGGCTTTATATATATTCAAAGAATAAATTGAGAGTGGAATTAAATTGCAAATGATAAGCCTATCAATGAAATACAATTTACTTCAAAATATATGAACATGTGAAATCATAGGACATGGTGCATTGGGAAGTGTGAACAGAATAATGTTCCAAAAAATAAAAGCTCGACAAACTGAAAATCCACAACTTTTCTTGAACTAATCAAAAGACTAAGTAAGGTCCCAAGGAAAAATCTGTACAAAATCAGAAGAAACTGGCACTCTTGAGAGCAGTATAGTACCTGAATCTGCAGAAGCAGAAGCCACTGGAAACCATAGCAGTAGGACAGTTTCACTAGTATTTGAAGGAAATTGCTAGAGGTTGAGCATTCCTCAGAATGAGAGTAAAAAGCTCCTGGGGACTGCAATCACAGTCCACACTTTCATAGACCTTCTCTACAGGCGCTGCAAAATAGTAGGGTTCTCATAGTGAAGAACCAATGTCCTAGAGACCCTGGCAGAGGGAGAATGAGTAGCCAATGTGTAACCTTCCTTAGATTCTTTCTAACAAAGGCCAGCTCTCCAGAGATAAAGGATTCTCAGGAGGGCCATTCTGAAACACTTTCCTACCTGGGTTCCTCCAATTTTCTTGTCACACCTAAGAGATAGAGGAGAAACAGATATAGGAAAAGGAAGACAGGTAAATAGGTGGGGAACATTGTATTCGGGGAAGGGGATGGAGTATAACAAAAGGAAAACACTATACTGATGTAGGAGGAAGAGAAACACTTGTGAAGTGTGAAATGCCTACAAGGGTCAGGCCTGCTGGAAGACAACTTAATCAGGAGATTATAGAATGCATTTCCCCTCACATGCTTTCCCAGCTCCCCAGCGAGTCTTCATCGTTATTTCAATGGATCTCAGCTAAAAGAGCTACAAGACATGGATTCCCTCTGAGGAACAGTATAAAGAAAATCTATAATGCCAAGAGGGAAACCAAATACAAGGACACTAGAGAAATGGGAAGCTTATGGTACCTGAGAAAGGATTTAGAATATCAAAAGATTGACATCACACATTTTTTTTTTTAGCTAGGAAGAAACATGAGGCTATGGTTACCTAGGTTATTCTTGCCTAACATTGTGGGTTTCATAGGCCACCAACAGCCAATCCATGTCCTGTGGCATTCTTGGCAGTGAATACAATTATTACAACATGATTGTTCTAAACGTTATTATTTTTTTAAATCTATAATAGACCCCTTGTACACCATTTCAGGAGCACTTATTAACTTATTCTGGGAAATTAGAATTTATGTTTTTTTTTTTTTCCCAGGTGACCATCCTCATTTTATCTCTATTAAACTCTCTTCCCATACTCTTCATGCTTCAACTTGCTTTTCGGGTTGACTTGCCTGTAACTACAACAAACATTAAACACAACTCAACTCACAGCCAGATTAGCACAGATCTTCTCTCTGAAAGCCTATTTACCTCATAAGTATATTTTATCCTATACAATACGTTCTACTTTTAACAAAAGATAAAACAAATACCAAAGGAAAGAAAAACACAATCTGAAAAAACAAAAAAAAAAGTATTATTGAACGTGAAGATGGGTCAAAAATGAAATGTGAAGAGAAAAAGGAATAAAAATTTAAAATGAACAGAACATCCAAGAACTGTAGAAATAGGAAAATGTGTGTGCTTTAGTCAGCTTTAACCCTAATGTGCCCAAAAGACCTGACAAGAACAATTTTAATTTTATTTGGGGCTCACTCCGTTGCTCTGATCCCTATGTGAAGCAGATCATGGTGGAAGAATATGGTAGAGGAAAGAAGCTCAGAACTTGGTAACCAGAAAGCAGAGAGAAAGAGAGACAATGCAGACCAAGGTCAAAATATATACCCAAAGAGATGCCCCCAATGACCCACCTCCTCCAGCCACACCCTACATGCCTATAGTTACAACTCAGTTAATCCCTATCAGTGGATTAAAACACTGATTAGGTTAAGATTCTCATAACCTAATCATTTCACATCTAAATTCCTTACCTTTTCTTACACAAGCTTCAAACCTTGGGTAACATCTCATATCTAAACCACAACACTGGTATACTCAGACTTGAAGCACCAAAGGAAAAGAGAGAGAGAATATGGGACAGGGAAAATAAATAATGGCTGAGAACTTTGCAAAATTAAAAAGACATCAAACCATAGATCTGGGATGCTTAAACCACACCAAACAAAGATAAAATACCAAATAAATGAAAATTTAAAAAGAAATCCACGCAAATAGACATACCGTATTTAAACTACACAAAACAAAGTAAAGGAGACAATCTTGAAGGAAACAAGAAGAAAAAGAGCTCCAGAGGAATAAGGATTAAAAATTCTGACTTTCATCTAAAAATTTGCAAGCTGAAAAAATGGAGTGAATGGGAATGTGTCCTTATTTGATGGAAAAAGTCATACATTTAATGTGTTGTTTTAACTTCTAAAATATCGACACAACAATGAAGTACAGTATCTATATGAAACTAAACAATTTGTAACTAAAATCTGACAAAAAATATTCATTAACATTTTTGTGACATCAAATAAAAATTGATTTTCCTAGTATATAAAATACGTTTCTCCCATTTCAACTTATTTTATTTATCTGGTGAGCATATGCGAGGATGTATAGGAGTAATCATCTTGCTCTGTCTAGTCCTTTTTTTGATGCCATACTACTCAAAATGTCTTCTGAAGGTGTTATGACTAGAAATGACATAAATAGTCACAGGAGAGTGGGAGTGGGGTGAAGCTCCAAACAGAGGTTTTTATGTCCCAACAAAAAAATTTAAAGTCAGACTAGAAAAATCAAGCATGAGAATTCCATTATGTATGAAAGTAAAGTAAGACTCAAGCAAAGAACACACTCTCAAGAGAGAATGGATCATTCCCAAGGAATGTTCCTTTCAAGTTTATTGCTGTTTTGTGTTTGCCTTGAGAGCTGGGGGAGTTGGAGCACCTTCTGATCATCAGTCATTTAATTCCTCCTTCACATTGGGTGGGGGAGTTTTTGATCCTACTTGGTATTCTCAAGAACTGTCATGTTGACCAACCTGTTGAGGCAAGCTTCATCTACAAGTCAGTTCTATGTGAAAGTGGGTGCTGGGGTCAAATACTAGGTAGATTTTATCTTGATGCGCCCATTGCTACTACGGAAATTTACCTTCTGCAATATATTGAGAAATTTTATGAACATAAATCCTAAAGTCAGGAGTTAGACCCATTGATTTTTCCTTCTTGGTTCCCTTTGTTTTCACTGTGTATTCTCAGGGTTAGCACACCTGTTGTTGTTCCACAAATTACTTGATTGTTTATTAAATGCAATCCAAAGAAACCTCATGACCCCGCTTTGTTACTGGTTCTCATTTCACTGCTCATTTACTAATTACTACCTAACAGAAATGAGCATGTCTTCAATGATCCAAAGATGTTCATAAAGCTCTAAAATTAAGCATCTCATTGACATTACAACTCTTTGAAATAGCTGCTATATCCTTATTTTCTGATTTAAGAAATAGAAAAACTTATATAACTTGTACAAGATCCCTCTTGATTATATTTCAAGATAACCTGCAAATGAAAATCTATGAGAACAGCAATATTCTTAGGCTATAGGGTGGGGTAGTTTAATTCTATTTAAAAATTAAAACAAACAGTCTGGATGAGGTGGTGCATGCCTATAATCTGTAATCTTTGCAGCTCTGGAGGCTGAGGCAGGAGGATTTTGAGTTCAAAGCCAGCCTCAGTAACTTAGTGAGCTCCTAAGGAACTCAATGAGACCCTGTATCTAAGTACAATACAAAATAGGGCTGGGGATGTGGCTTAGTGGTTGAGTGCCCCTGAGTTAAATCCCTAGTACCAAAACAAAAACAAAAGTAAACAAACAGTAAAGAATCAGATAATCAAATTCTATTTTTTTTAAAGAGAGAGTAAAACTATTACAGCATATATGTTCATAAAATATTCTTTTTATAGTTTTGGGATATAATTTTAAAAGAGGTAAAACCATGACTTACATAAATATAATTAATATATACTAAAGATTTTATTCAACTTATTAATTGATGGGGAAACCAGTAAGATGTTAAAAACCAATTGAAATGAGCATTTAATATAAATATTTATAATCTATCACATATTATTATTATTATTATTATTATTATTATTGTATGGGGGATTGAGCCTGGGGCACTTTACCACTGAGCAACATCCCCAATCCTTTTTAGTTTTCATTTTGAGACTGGTCTTACTAAGTTCCTGAGGCTCTTGCTAATTTGCTTAGGCTACCCTTGAACCTACAATTTCCTTTGTCAACCTCCAAGTTGCTGAGATTACAGGGATATGCCACCATACCTAGCTTAATTTATTTTAATTTCTGAGAATAAGAATCATTTTATGGGTAGAATAATAGTCTACTCAATAGAAATTTAATGAAATACGCACATCCTTTAAGAATTGGGTAATGTCCATTTTCTAGGGGATTTCCTAGAAAATGCCAAGCACTCTAATGAAAGAATATCCAGTACACACTCTTTAATAATTTCCAAGTCTTGAATGAAGTATACAATACATGACTCAAGTTTTCATGTTCAAAGAACTGCACTCAGATGTTCCCAAGAAACAGTATATAGGTACTTGCTCAGATTTAGCATAATTGTAAGATATACTATAAATGATTTCTCCACAAAAAAGGAATATATTACAAAGATAATTTCAAGACTGATTTATTTAATAAGCATATACTGGCTACAATTTTATATAATAGATTTTAAAAATTTAATTAGCTTTAGAAATTATACTTCCAAGCCAAAACTATGGATTTAATATGGGTATATTTTATAAGAAAATGAGAATTTTCTTCCTTCTCTTTTTCATAGCAATAAACCATAGGTGATGTATGATACAAATGGAGGTAAAGCATAAAACACAAGTTGGTTTATGTCATGTCTTTATAAACTAGTTCTATTATCCATAATATTCATTATCAATAATGTGTGTTTTAAACAGTGAAATAAGATAACCACATATATAAATACAAGTTAAAATATATTACACTTATTGTTATGTGGAAATAAAAACTGAAAACTATATTTTTATTAATTTAGAAACTAAAATAATTAGAGATTAATTTTTTCCTTCTGTGTCACAAAATTTTACTTTTTAAAAAGTAACTTACTTAAAGATATCATTGATAAATTGCTGTATTAGGCAATATATTTCTGAAATTTCTTCCACATTTTAGAAACTAATTCTTTATTTGTAAAATTTTATAACAGCAGAATGTTATCAATCATGCCATCTATCTATCTATCTATCTATCTATCTATTTTAGAACAACACAAATTTATTCTTACAGTCTAGATTTCAGACAATCAAAATCAAGCTAACAGCAGATCCATATTCCTTTGGAGGCTCTAGGGGAGAATGCTTTCTTGCCTCCACAAGGTTTTGGTGGATGTTGACTTTTGGTTGGTTATATCACTCCAATTTCTGCTTCTATGTTCATCCTGCCTTTTCTGTGGTGTGAATTCTCCTTCAGCCTCTCTCTCTCCCTCTCTCTCTTTTTAATTTGTTGTTTTTAGAGATACATAAAAGTAGGGTGTATTTTGACATATGATACATACATGGGGTGCAACCCATTATAATTTTGATCCCATTCTTGTTATTGAACATGATGTGGCATTACACTATTTGTTTACTCATATACGAGCATAGGAAAGATATAGCCAATTCATTCTACTGTTTTTTCTATTCTCCATCCTCCCTTCCCTTCAATCCCCTTTGTCAAATCCAGTGAACTTCTATACTTCCCCTCCATACCCTCCCTTGTTATGGATTAGCATCCACATATCAGTGAGAACATTTAACCTTTGGTTTTTGGGGATTGGCTTATATCACTTAGCACTATATCTCTAGTTCTATCCACTTACCCATAAATGTCAAAATTTCATTCTTCTTTAATAGCTGAGTAACGTTTCATTGTGTATATACACTGTATTGTCTTTATCTATTCATCTTGGTACCAGGGTACCAAGTTTGGTTCTGTATCTTGGCTATTGTGAATTGAGCTACTGTAATATTAATGTGGCTGTCTCACTGTAGTATGCTTCTTTTAAGTCCTTTGAGTATAAGCTGAGGAATGCGATACCTGCGTCACACAGTGGTTCCAAGTTTTCTAAGGAATCTCCACACTACTCTCCAGGGTGGTTGCACCAGTTTGCAGTCCCACCAGCAATGTAGAGTGAACCTTTTTAGCCATATCCTCTCTAACATTTATTGTTACTTATATTCTTGATTATTGCCATTCTGACAGCAGTGAGATGGAATCTCAGTGTAGTTTTAATTTGCCATTCTCTAATTGCTAG
Source organism: Marmota monax (assembly GCF_021218885.2). Classification (NCBI taxonomy): domain Eukaryota; kingdom Metazoa; phylum Chordata; class Mammalia; order Rodentia; family Sciuridae; genus Marmota; species Marmota monax. The sequence goes on along the minus strand of NW_026695199.1, from coordinate 3,067,099 downwards.
AAATGTTGAACATTTTGTCACATATTTTTTTACCATTTGTATTTCTTCTTTGGTGAAATGCCTGTTTAGTTCGTTTGTCTATTTATTGATTGGGTTATTTGGTTTTCTTGGTGTTAAGTTTTTTGAATTCTTTGTATATCCTGGAGATTAATGCTCTGAGGTGCAGGGGTGGTAAAGATTGTCTCCCATTCTGTCGGCTCTCTGTTCATGGTCTTGATTATTTCTTTTGCAGACAAGAAACATTTCAGTTTAATGCAATCCTTATGACTGATTCTTGATTTTACCTCTTGTGCTTTAGGAGTCTTATTAAGGAAGTCTCTTCCTGAGTCAATATGATGGACAATTGGGCCTAGTTTTTCTTCTAGTAGGCACAGAGTCTCTGGACTAAAGCCAAGGGCCTTGATCCACTTTGAGTTGAAGTTTATACAGGGTCAGATATAGGGATTCAATTTCAATCTACTACATATGGACTTCCAGTTTTCCCAGCACCATTAGTTGAAGAGACTATCTTTTCTCCAATGTATGTTTATGGCACCTTTGTCTAGTATGAGATAACTGTATTTATGTGGGCATGTCTCTGTCTTCTATTCTGTTCCATTGGTTTTCATGTCTGTTTTGTGTCAATATCATGCTGTTTTTGTTATTATAGCTCTGTAGCATAATTTAAGTTTTGGTATTTTGGTGCCTCCTGTTTTAATTTTCTTGCTGAGGATTGCTTTTTCTATTTTGGGCCTCTTTTTTTCCCCCAAATCAATGTCATGACTGCTTTTTCTATTTCTATGAAGTATATCATAGGAATTTTCAGTGAAATTTCATTAAATCTGTATAGTGCTTTTGGTAGTATGGACGTTTTGATAATATTAATTCTGTCTATCCATGTTCTTTTGGGTCTATTAAATACAGAATCATATCATGGGCAAATAGGGATAGTTGAGTTCTTATTTTCCTGTTTGTATCCCTTTATTTTCTTTCTTTTGTCTAATTGCTCTGGCTAGGATTTCAAGGACTATATTGAATAGATACAGTGAAAGAGGGCATATCCCTCTTGTTCAACTTTTTAGTTTAGTTTTCAATTTTTCTTCATTTAGAATTATGTTGGCCTTGGGTTTGGCATACATATCTTGTAAAATGTTGATGTATGTACCTACTATCACTAGTTTTTCTAGTGTTTTGAGAATGAATGGATGCTGAATTTTGTCAAATAGTTTTTCTGCATCTATTGAGATAACTATGTTGTTTTTGTCTTTATGTCTGTTGATGTGATAAATTACATTTATTGATTTTCATATGTTGAAACAACCATATACCTGGAATGAACCCATCTTGATCAATATCTTTTTAATATGTTTTTGTATGCAATTTCCCAGGATTTTATTAAGAATTTTTGCATCTATGCTCATGAGAGATATTGGTTTAAAATTTACTTTCCTTGATTTATCTTTTTCTGGTTTTGATATCAGCATGATATCTCCATAGAAGGTTTGGAAGTTTTCCCTTCTTTTCTATTTCATGGAATAATTTGAGAAGTATTAGAATAAGTTCTTATTTGAAGGTCTGGTAGAATCCATCTGGTCCAAGGCTGAGAATCTATCTGATCCTAGGCATTTCTTTGTTGGTAGGCTTTTGATGCATCTTCAATTTATTTGCTTGAAATTTATCAGTTTAAATTTTCTATTTGGTTAGGTCACATGTCTCTAGAAATTTGTTGATGTCATCATGATCTCTTATTGGAATACAGATTTTCAAAGTAGTTTCTGATTATCATCTGTATTTCCTTAGTGTCTGTGGTGATATTTCCTCTTTCATTACAAATTTTAGTGATTTCAGTTTTCTCTCTTTTTCTTTGTTACCTTAGTTAAGGGTTTGTTGATTTTATTATTTTTTTCAAAGAAACAATTTTTTGTCTATTTTTTGAATTTTTTTGTTTCTATTTCATCAATTTCATTTTCTGATTTTAATTATTCTCTGTCCTCTACTGCTTTAAGTGTTGATTTGTTCTTCTTTTTCTAGAACTTTAAGATGTAATATTGGGTTATTTATGTTATGATGTTCTATTCTTTTAAAGAATGCACTTAGTGCAATGAACTTTCCTCTTTGAATTCCCTTCATAGTGTCCCAGATTTTGATAAGTTGAGTCACAATCCTCATTTACCTCTAAGTATTTTTTTAGTTTCATCCCTGATTTCTTCTACTACCCATAGGCCATTCAATAGTCTATTTTTTAGTCTCCATGTGTTAGAGTAGCTTCTATTTTTTGTTTTATCATTGATTTCTAATTTCATTACATTATGATATTATAGGATGCAAGGCATTATATCTATTTTTTTTTGTATTTTCTAAGAGTTGCTTCAGATATGGTCTATTTAGAGAAGGATCTGTTGGCTGCCATGAAGAAGTATATTCTGTCCTTGATGGATGAAATATTCTGTATATGTCTGGAAGTCTAAATTATTAATCACATTCATTAGTTCTATAGCTTCTTTTATTTTTGTTTGAAGGATCTCTCTATTGATGAGAAAGGCATGTGAAAGTCACACAGTATTATCGTATTGTGATCCATTTGCTTCTTGAAATTGGGAAGGGTTTGTTTCATGCCCATAGGTGCTTCATTGTTTGGGGCATAAATATTTATGGTTCTTATGTATGGTCGATGTATAATTCCCTTAAGCAGTATGAAAGACCTTCTTGGTCCCTTCTGATTAACTTTGGCTTGAAGTCAACTGTATCTAATATGAAGCTAGAAGCCCCTGCTTTTTTATGAAATTCACATAAATGATATGTTTTTGCCCATCCTTTTACTTTAGGTCTGTAGATGTCTTTGCTTTATGGGGTGAGTCTCTTGGAGATAACACATTATTGAGTCTTGTTTTGTTTTTAAATTCAATTTAGCAGTCTATGTCTTTTGATTGATGAGTTTAGATCATTTACATTCAATGTTTGAGATATAATTTTTATTCCCTGTCATTTTGATTTATTTCTTGTTTTAAATTGGAATTAGTTTCTTTTTGATTGATTATTCTTCTAGTGTAGCTCCTCCCACTGATAGTTTTCACTTTTATATTTTATTTCTTACTCATGAAATATTTTATTGAGAATGTTCTGTAGTTCAGGATTTTTAGTTGTAAATGCTTTTAACTTTTGTTTATCATGGAAAGTATTTATGTCATCACCAATTCTGAAGCTTAATTTTGTAGGTATAGTATTTTGGGCTGGCATCAATTTTGTTTCAGAGCTTGGTATATATTATTTCAAGACCTCCTAGCTTTGAGGGTCTGAATTGAGAAATCAGCTGAGGTACAGATGGGTTTCCCTCTAAATATTACTTGTCACTTTTCTATCTGATCTTTTAAAATTTTTCTTAGACATTTTCATGATAATGTGACTTGGTGTGGGTAGGTTGTACTTTTGTATATTTGGGGTCCTATAAGCCTCAAGTATTTGGTATTCTATTTCATTTTTAAGGTTTGGGAAATTTTCTGATATTATTTCAGAAATTTTTGAAAAGTTTGTGCATTCCTTTGGTTAATATCTCTGAGCCTTCATCTATCCTAATAAATCTTATGTTTGGTCTCTCATGTTATCTCATATTTCTTGGAAGTTCTTTTCATGGTCTCTTAACATCTTTTCCCCATGGTCAAATTTATTTTCTAGATTATATATTTTGTCTTTAATATTTGTGACTCTGCCTTCCAAGTGGTGTAGTCTATTGGTGATGCTTTCAATTGATTTTTTTATTTGGTTTCTTGATTGCTACATTTCAAGGATTTCTGACTGATTGTTCTTCAGCATGTCTATCTCCTTGTTTAAATGATCTTTTACTTCTTTTCTTTCTGATTTCATACCTTACATCCTCTTTTACCTCATTGATGAGATTAACCATAAACTTTATAAATTCTGTCTCTGACATGTCCTTCACTGTGGTATCAAAGGAGTCTACTGTAGAGGTTCTCTAGATTATTTGGGATGGTTTGTTCCCTTGCTTTTTCATATTGTTTGCATGTCTACCCATCTATCTGGATGGATCTGATGCTGTAGAGTATATACCTTATGGGTTTATACTGTCCCTCTATGTTATCAGTACCTCAAATTTGGGGGGTGGGACCTTAATGATAGCAACAATACATGCAAATAACATATAGCTGTAGACTAGGTCCTTAGTTCCTATTTGATGAATATTGTTAATTGGTATGATACAAGAGGATAGTGGGATCAGTAATTTCTAAAAAATATTGCTGTGACATTGGTGGTAGAGGCAGATGCTATATATCTAAATTAGTATTAAGAAGTTTTAAGAATAGAGTTCAGTATGTGTAAAGAAGAAGAGATAGGAGGGTAAAAAAGTGTTTGAAATTTCATAGGGTAAATAGGGCAGATGCCATGGTAATTTAGGATAAGTTCTTAGTTTAAAAGGGAATGAAAAAAGAAAGAATATAAAGGAGGAGAAAGATAATGGAATTTAGGTGTCAGGAATAGAGAAATTAGAGAGGGAGACAAGGGAGATAGAATAGTGATAAAGATGATACAAAACAAAATCAAAATAAGCTAATAATAAACCCTAACCCTTAAAATACAAAGCATGGAAAAATAACACCTTCAAAAAAACCGCCAAAAAACACAAATAAAAAAATCCCACAACAACAACAAAAAAAAAAAAAGAAAAAAAATGAAAAAGAAAAGAACAAGAAAAAGAAAAGAAAGAAGAAAGGAGAAAAAAAGAAAAAAGAAAAACAAGGCTAGAAATAGAGAAAGAAACAAATGTGAATATGTGTAAGTCCTTGAATCAGTCAGTACACGTTCAATAAAACAAGAATTCAATATGGGAACCCAAAATAAAAAAGCAAAACAGAACTACTGCCACAACAAACAAGCTACGACAACAACAACAAAGAAAAAACTTGGTGGAATGTTAAGAGAGTAAGAAATGGTATCCACTATTAGTGGACAAAATAGTCAGTGAGTATTTGTGTTCACTGACTGTGCCCACCTGGTTTTCTTTCCATTTCTTCTGAGGTATGATCTAAACTTTCAACTAACAGCTGTGGGTTGTGTGTCCTTTTGTATTTTGTTGCTCACTGTGTTGCAGGTTGGGGTTTAAGCCTTTCTGATTTCCCTTCTTGGGAGATTAGTGTGGGAGGGCCAGGCTGCAAACCTGGAGGCAAAGTGGCATGTCAGGGAAGCTGGGTTGTGGGCCAGAAGCAAAGCAGCTGGACACATCCAGGTAGATGGTGGATCAAAGCTTGGTGCCAGGACCTGCTGGAGGCCACAAAGCTGCCTGCTGGACCAGGTGAGTCTGGCGGCTAAGCTCTGTGTGTGGCAAGTTGGGGCCAGCCATGTCGGGGGCCCAGCTGGTGTATGCCCTGTGGATGTGGATCTTTGGTCTGGCTGTGAAGCTTCCTGCTGGACAAGGTGGTTGATTTATTTTTTCATCAGTGCTTGATTTTTTATTTTTTCTAATCTCAAACAATATGATCATCTGTAACTTTGCTCACACAGCTTATCTTTATGAATACTCAGTTAAAAATGAATTTTCTTCCATAGGTTTCTATTTTTAAATTTTTTGTTCTTTTTAAATAAACATGACAGTATAGTATATTTTGACATATCATACAGACATGGAATATAACTTATTTTAATTAAGTTCTTATTCTTGTGGTTGTCCATAATGTGGTGTTTCACTGGTGTGTATTCATATATAAACTTAGGAAAGTTATATCCAATTCATTCTATTGTCTTTTGCTGGGAGCCATCTGGGAAATGTGCCTAAACCAAATCGACATAAAAGGCATTGGATAGGAAAGTCTGATATCTTGGAACTCCCAGCAGTACGCCTGCTGGTTTGAGACCTCCCAGTTCATGTGACTGCTACTGGAGATGGGATGACCCACTGGAGCCATAGAGACACACAGCTTCTCAGAGATGGGTGTGGCTTGCCAAGATGGCAATCAACCTGTTGACTGCAAGACACCAGGAAGCAAGATGCCTCCTGCTGAAACCTTATCCCTTCCTTTGATGTACTCTTCCTTAAAAGAAGAACTGCAGCCATTTTTTAGTTGTTTGGTTTCAGCTCTTATGTGGACTGGAGGACCTATCAGAAGCTCCCCTTTTGAACCTAATTTCTGGCTCTGTCTCTTATTTCTTTACTAATTATTTCAGACTTTCTTTTTCTCAAGTTGCTCATCACCTTCTGAGTAGGAAACTAACATTGGTGGAGTGCTGGCCTCCCAGTGATAGTCTTTCCTCATCCCATCCCCCCTCACTTTGTTTTATTCCTCTTTGTCTAATCCAGTAAACCTCTATTCTTTCCTCTACACCCCTCCTATTATGTTTTACCATCCACATATCAGAAAGAATATTTGGCCTTTGGTTTTTGGTAACTGCCTTATTTCATTTAGCATGATAGTCTCCAGTTCCATTCTTATTACTCAGCCATAAAGAAGAAAGAAATGAATTTTAAGAATATTTTGGGCCATGTGTTTTATGTATTATTCAGAGTTAAATTATATAAACATGTGTATGTATGTGTGGTGTGTGTGGTGTATGTTTGGGTGAGACACAAATCTGGTTTTTCATGGTAGTTATGTTCTACAAAGTTGCTGTGAATATTAACTTAGCAAAATTACACCACTGTTCTTAGGGAAAGTGTAGGTGCATATACATACATATCCCACTTAGGTTATGATATTGGATCCTAAAACAATTCAGTATGGTAAATACTATTTTCTTCATTTTACAAAAGGGAAAATGAAGTTTTAAAATGTTAGGTGATTTTTCTAAGGTTCTTGACTAACAGATAACCTTTTGGGTTTCATAACTGACATATTACACTTAGAGCTGGGACTTATTCCACTATTCTGTTCTGCCTTCTATTTTCTCCATTCTCTTGTCATCTCTGAATAAGAGCTGAGAGAAGGTAGAGAATCTCCATGTTGAACTTCAGCTGGGTACCTGCTTATCAGATGACTCAAATTTTTTTCAGCTCTTAGAATGATAGGGGAATAATGTGAATGTACTGTGAGTATTGATTTTAGGTTTATAAATAAATTTTAGTGAGTTGGTGAATTCATAAATACAGAAGCCATAGATGATAGATAGGGCCAACCGTGTATGTGCAAGTTTGATTTATTTAAATTATCAACCTTATGGAATGACCAGTTCCAGGCAGACATGATCCCACTTGATCAAATTCTATATGACCTCTCTATAACAAAAGTTCCCAATGGTTTTATGAAGCTTGAAGAATCTGATTTCAACATTCCTGCTGCTTAGACATGATTTCAGTTCTTTTCTAATTACACTTTTAAAAATATTCATATGTTAAATCTAGCATCCAGAATAATATGCAAAGCACATTTAGTGAATCAGAATTTTAGTTATTTTTTGTCCTCTCATTAATTTGTAATATAGTATTCAATAATTCTTATTAAGCCATCCTATTATTTATATAAATTACCAGAATAAAAATAATTGCAAAGTACTTAGAAACATATTAAGCATAAGTACTTGCTTCATACAATGATAATTTTATTTCATAGTATAAAATATAGTTCTGTTGTAAATGTTATTAAAACCAGTAAAAGAACATTTCAAGCATTTTTAATTTCCTGCCACATACTCCCAGGAATTGCCAAATAAGTAGATGAAATTTTATATTTCTCTTATAAAATGTATTGAAACATGGATAATATGTACATGTATCCATTCACATTTTTAAATGTTCTATAATCCATTACTATTTTTGAATAGGATTTAAAAATGGAATGTCCATTCCATTTTTATTAAAATTTGCATGGCTTTGCCATATTTCATGCAGAAATAACAGCAAAAGAATTACATGTTCAATAACACATTTCAATCATGCCTCTAAATTTAATTTGAAATTTCATTCTCCAAAATCTAATAGTTCCTATTATTATTACTATTATAATCATTATTACCTAGTGATAAAAAGCATGTGACTCACTTTTTTTAGTTATTCTCCTTTGCCATGTATATCAATGTAATATATATATATATATATATATATATATATATATACACACACACACACATATATATATAATGTAATATAATTCTATATGTGTCATATAGTGAATATCATTCATTTTCAAGGTCTTTTGAGTTCATTTAGCTTTCTTTACTGTATTTAACTCAGAGTGTTGGGATGGCAAAATGCATTCCCTGAAATAGATGACCTGCAGTTGCTTCTCCACCTGGTAAAGATTTAACAAGAGGACTTGGATTATGTGGAGAAACTGGCTAGGCTTGGAGCCTAGATCTGTGGACTGTGCTTCCTGCAGTGTGATACTGTGGCTAGGTTTTCTGGTTTGGCACATCTCCTGGCTGAATTCTGACCAACTGCTAAGATCAAAAACCTGAGTGTTGTGAGCCTTATTCTGATTCTTTGTTTCTAATTGACCCCGGGGTAGTTCAGCCCTGCCAGTATTCCCAGTGTTTCCTATGTGACTAGGGACAAAGAGTGACCCTTCTGTGAAGGGTCCAAGAATAGTGAGGGTTGTCTATTACAACTCCCTTTTCCTAATGTGGAAATTGTGAGTCCATACACAGTTCCTGTGTATGATACTATGTGCACTTGGGAGATGAACAGGTGGTCAATGAGAATTCTTTCTCTTTTTATTAAATCATGGCTTTTCTCAGTTCCACAGTCCAAGAGTGTCTCAGCCTCACCCCTAGTTCTGAGATGTTTTGGGGTATTATTGCCTATGGAAAGTTGCTATTGTACATGTGAATGGGAAGGAAAACCAGAAAATTCCTTTTCAACTATATTGGTGTGGTCATGAACAGATGTAGCCTTAAGTGTATTTTGAAATTCTCATGCAAACTGTAAATTTCATATTCTTTTTATATGTTTGCACATTGATATACTAACCATACTGTTATACTTGACCATTCTAATAATGTATCTGTATATTCTTTTGAATTTGTTACATGCACAATTGCATTATTTACAAATAATGACAGGTTGTTTGATATATTTCAATTACTATAGCATTTATTTTAAATCAACATTTTAACCAGTGTAGTGTTGATTATAACTGTGATTGTGGTGATCCTGTTCTAATTTGCAATCTCAGAAGAAATTCTACCAAGATTTCGCACATGTCTAATGTGCTTTTATTTCTTTCTAGATTACTTTATATTAAATAAATTTTTATTCAATTCCTAATTTGCTGATTTTTGTTTTGTTAATTTTGAATTATATTTGATGCTTTTTGTATCAATAGAATAATCATATAATTTTTTATATTCTGTTAAAGTAGTAATTTACATTCATCAATTTTTGAATTAGCACATTTCTTAGTCAGTTTTTTTTTCCTTGCTGTGACCAAAAGACCTGACAAAAAAAGTTTTAAAGGAGGGAAAATTTATTTGGGATTCAGAGGTCTCAGTCCACAGATGGCCAACTGCATTGCTCTATACCTAAAGTGAAGCAGAACATCATGGAGAGAGGATGTGGAGAGAGGAAGCAGCTTAGGCTATGGCAGTCAGAAAGCAGAGAGAGAGAGGGGGGAGAGGGAGAGTGAGAGACAGAGAGAGAGAGAGAGAGAGAGAGAGAGAGAGAGAGAGAGAGAGAGAGAGAGCGCTCCACTCACCAGGGACAAAATATAAACCCTAAAGACACAGCTTCAGTGATCTACCTCCTCCGCCCATACCCTACCTGCCTACAGTTACCACCCATTAATCTATATCAGTGGATTAACTCACTGTTTAGGTTAATGCTCTCATAACCCAATCATTTCATCTCTGAATGTTCTCATGTGGTCTCACACATGAGCTTTTTGAGATACCACATATTCGAACCATAATAGCACAAATTACAACTTGGATTACTGAAATAACATCAACCAGGTCACAAAATAGTTCTTTATTTATATTATTGTAATCAATTTCTAAATAATGTGTGGAATTTCTGAATTTATGTTCATGAGTAAGATTGACTTGCAATTTTACCTTCTTAGAAAATCATTGTCAATTTTGAGATCAGTGTTTTACTGGTCTTACTAAAGGAGATTTCCATTTTTTTTCTGTTTTCTGGAGTACATTGTGTCAGATTAAAATTAATTCCTGTTTTAAATGTTTGATATAATATAGCAATAAAATTTTGGTGTTCTCACTAAAAATGATTTTAATCACAAATTTAATCTATTTAGTAGTAAATTATTCAGGCTTTCTATTTCTTCTAATATCAATTTTAGCAAGGTTGATTTAGTGCTAGACACAATACTTTCATCTTCAACTTGCTTTCAGTCTCTAGCTCATGGGGCATTACACAGACTATGTGAATGGAGTAGGAAAGAATAATGGATACACATATTATATATACCTCTTCTGTTCAAGCCTATGCTTCATTGTCCCATCAGACTTAATTTACAAAACAGAAATTCCAAAATAAATTATTAGATATTACAAGATGATGACAACAGTATTTAACCAGGCGTAGGATCCTTATGATGTATACATTCTATAATTGCAGAGGTCACATAATCTATAAAATGTGGAAACTGCTTAAATGCCTATCAAATGGTGAAAGGAAGAACAATCTGTGTTGCATGTTGTATAATGGAATACTACTCAGGAATAGAAAAAAAACTACTAACGAATGCAGTAGCATTGTTAAATCTAAAATTCCTTTTGTTAAGGAGCCAACTATTCATGTCTATATATCCTATTTATATGTCATCCTTAACTGGGCAAAATTATGGGGACAGAAAAAAAATTAATGGTTGCCATAAGTTTGGGCAAAGGAAGGAAACTGACTACAAGGTAGAATGAGAGAATTTTTTGAGGGAGCAAACAGCTATGTATTTGTCAGGGACTTTAGAATTTTCTTCCAAAAAGGGTGACTTTTACTGTAGATAAAATTGCAATAAGATAATTAATTTACCCACACACTATTGCTTTAAGCTCATCTCATAAAACTTTATATTGCTTATCTTTATTGTCATATATTTCTAAATAATTTGCAATCAACATTTTAATTTTTCCTACCTCAAAGTTTATTTAAAATTATATTTATTAATTTCTAAACAAATAGTAGTTACTGTTTGATGGATTTTTAGCTTAAGTCCTCTGTGGTCAGAGAGCATACTCTGTGTGTTTTTGTTACCTTGAAATTTTTTGAGAGTTCCTCAACATGTCATTAGTTTTTATAAGTATGTGTACTTTTAAAAATATGCAGTATGTGCTGATCGCATATGTAGTTTTATTTAAGTCACTTTGGATATGTTTATCAAACTATTTGTTAAACTTTTCTGTAGCAGAGATTTTAAAATATGTTGGGTCTGTTTAATCTCTTAAAATTACTGAGACCCCCAAAATCTTTTGTTTATGAGAGTTGTGGCTGTTATTAGACATAAAAAATCAAAAAATTATTAACACTCTGTATGACATATTTTTAAAATAATAGCTCAAATGAATGCATGTTAGAATGAATAATATAATGACATAGCTCTATTTTTCTAAAAAAATAGAGTTCATTATTTTAATTTTTTGTCAATCTCTTTAAAGTCTGCTTTAATTATGAATCATAAGTGATTCTCAATTAAACTTGATGAAGTTTGTTGTTTTGGATTAGGTAGGAACAATGTAAATTCAGGAATATATACTTCAAAAGGGAGTATAATTTGATTACATTTTTGAATTATTGTGGATAATCTTTTTTTATACCATACCACAACTTGAGCATTGGTAGTTTTATAAGAGTTAGTTGCAATGTGAAATTTGAAACCATATCAATGAAATTTTAAATTACATTTCAGTCCAGTGATTTCTTTTGTACTTTGGTTCTATACCCATGCATGATTTTATATTATGCCTATTCATTAGAAAATACTGATTATATTCAGGTCTTTTAAAAGTTGACATATTTCATTATATAATATTTAAATCACATTTATTTATATCTCTACAATCTATCATAAAAGTCTTCAAATGTCAGAAATCTTTCAAGATCCCAGTGGGGGCGGCAGATGCTTGTTTTTCATTGGCAAAAACACCAACAGGTATTTTCCTTGATGTGATAGACTCATTTAATTTGTTTTTGAAAAGAAAAAAAGTGCCAGTCACATACTCACATATGAACAATACTTTGAAAGTTATTATTTTTTTTTCAAATAAATGATGCTCACAATTTTGGTCAGCTCACAATTCAAATAACTAACTGCATGATATAATTCTCCAGATCCATCTATTTACTGGCAAATGTCATAAAGTATGTCATAAAATCATTCTTCTTAATGGCTGTGTAATACTCTTTTCTTTATCCATTCATCTGTTGAAGGGTACTTAGGTTGGCTCCACAGCTTAGCTATTGTGAATTCAGCTGCTATAAACATTAATGTGGCTCTGTCACTATACTATGCTGATTTTAAATCATTTGAATATATATTGAAGAATGGGACAACTGGGTCAAATGGTGGTTCCATTCTGAGTTTTTTAGGGTTCTCCATACTACTTTCCATAATGGTTGCAGTAATTTGCAGTCCTACCAGCATATATGAGTGAATGTGTTTCCCCCTAACCTTGACAACATTTATTGTTACTTGTATTCAAGCTCAACAGGCTGAATATGAAATGTGAAGTCACAGGAACGAGAAAAAAGAACTAGCAGAAAACTTCCAATACCAAACAATTTAAGCAGAATTACTCTCATAGAAATTGGCTAAAGTTTACCCTTTCAAGTTTTATTTCCACTTTATAAAAAGCACAAGAAATCTTGAACTCATTTTTGAAGCCCCTTTTGAATAGAATACATGCACTTTTCAATTTAAATAAATTAATGGATATACCAAAAAACCCAGGGCTTGGGCCATTAGTAATGACAAGTAGCTTTTCATTGCCTTGCACAGAAGAGTCTTCCAGAATCTGGTCGTCTCTCCATTGCAATAACTGTCACTGTGGGGAACTTCTTCACATTGAACCATTCTGTACTGGTATCCATCACTTAAATTGTTTGCTGTTATCTTTACTTTTCCTCTCACTTCATAGAATTTTTACCTTTTGACTATATCCATCTTTCTACATGTTCCTTAGAAGCCATATCAAGCAATACTTTGCATTGCTTGTCTATCATGTACTGTATCTTTTAAGAGTTTGGTTGTCTTATCTAAATTCCGCAAGATATAACTCTACTATAAGCCTATACCATATCCTGATAAGCATTAAATGCATGTGAAAACTTATTTTCTTTAGAAAAAAACAATTACACCAATGTTTTAGCTTTAGACAATCACCACACTTTTGTATGCAGAAGTAATTATTTCTGCATAATTCACATTTTATTCTATAAAATAATAAAAAGCAAGATCAATAGATAAGAGTTAATAAAACTAGTAATATTTATTGCTCACAAAGGACGTTTTAAAGTGAAAGTGGTAATTCTTTTTCTTCCTGTAAGTGCATAGCAATGAAAAATATAAGACTTTTAGTACTGTTTGTTGCCATGAAAGAATTATGGGGCTCCAATGGATCATTGGACTACACATTTAGCGTTATTGGATTAGTATGAGTTGTTAATTAATTATGATATTCTTTAATCACTTTAATGCTATCAAAATATTTTTTTGTTTTCTTGTGTATTTGTTTTGAATGAGTGGCAGTAAAGAGTACAATAACTCTTACTAAGGTTTGTTGTTACTATGTTGATTTGTGCTAATGTATCAATAGTTTTGACCATTATTTCTTTTGTTCCATCAGTACATATGTCAACATTGGAAGTGAAAAGACAAATATGTAAAAATTGTATAGGAAGATTTTTAAGCCTGAAGACTTCTGAAGTGTTCTCCCCGGGGGTCCCCGACTACACTTGAAACACTCAAAATATAATTTCATTTTTTAAAAATTGTTATGGGAAAAGATTGTTTTAACTTTTCTTCCATAATTATTGATTTCATTATTTTTACTTTTAATTCTGTAGTTTTGGTCCTTATAACTTTGAGACAATTTTATTAGTGGCATGACAATTTAGGATCCCTATTCATTTCTGATAAACTTGTAAAATTAAACTGTAACTATTTTTAATAAAATCTTTCTTGTAACATATACTTTGCCTGATATTAATATAGTCACACAAAATTTCTTTTGGATTATATTAGTGTAACACATTGTGTTTATCCTTTTACTTTTATTCTCCCTCTATCCTTACATTATAGATATGTCTCCTATAAACAAAATGTTTTTGTTTAAATCAAGAATAATCATTTTTGTCTTTTAACTTGAGTATTTAGAAAATATGGATTCAAACCTAGCATAATATAGTTTTCTTTATGTTTGTCTTACCTTTTCTATGTTATTTTAGTCCTTTATTTTATACTTTATAAGGTAATATATGTTTATTATTTTAATTATTTTATCTTCTCTTAAAATTATTTAGTATTATATATTAAAGAACTTATCTGATTTTTGTACCTGATTCCTACTTGTTAACTTCTAAATTCTTGGAATTTCCTGAGTGATGTATCTTTGTTATTTATGGTGAGGCTTTGGATCACAACTGATAGTTTATGCTAATGAGGTGAATCATGATGAGCTCCAAGATCATTTATGATAATGAGATGACTCAGAATAAAATTTGACCATACCAGGAAAACTAACCATGTGATTAGTAATTTAAGTCATGTGATTTGAGCACAATCTCAAGGCAGATTTCAGGGATTAGAGATTGAGTCATGTGAATAATATTTAAATGTTTTTCTAGGAAATAAACCCCAGTAAAATTTCTAGACATCAGAGTGCTGTTGAGCTTTCTTGGTTGGTAATACTGGATATGGATATGGTAATACTTTGATGATGGAGGGTGGCATGTCCCCAAAGACTATGTATTAACTTTAAAATTGGTACCCTTTCAGAATTTTCTGATGTATCTATTAGCTAATTCTAATTTGATTCATTTCACCATATTAAAACTGCAATTGTGTTTATAATGATTTTCTTAGTTCCATGAATTGGTTTAGTGGTTCATTAAACCTGAGGGTGATGTGGGAAGCTGCAAATTTGAAACCAGCTGGTTAGAAATGAGTGGAGCCATGGAAGCCCTGGAGCTTGTGATGTGCTATATTCTTAAAATGAAAAAAAAATGTCTAATGATAAAATTTAACAATTATACTCACTTTATAAATACATGTCTCTTTGAGACACAAAGGTAAGTTAAAATAC
The DNA here is from genome assembly GCF_021218885.2 of Marmota monax. Classification (NCBI taxonomy): domain Eukaryota; kingdom Metazoa; phylum Chordata; class Mammalia; order Rodentia; family Sciuridae; genus Marmota; species Marmota monax. Next base: position 3,051,928 of record NW_026695199.1, on the reverse strand, counting down.
TTATGAGTTAGTAGGAATTGTAAAATTTCATTATAGAAAGTTCAAATTGTAGAGAGCTATGCAGAATAATTTTAGAGATACATACATATCCTGTAAACCAAGTAAGAACAATAAGCATATTATCAATATAAAATTCAAGAGAACAGTCACAGATAGTAGAGAAGTTGATAGAAAGACTTTAATAATCACAAGAATGTTCTTTAAGCTAGGAGAGAGTTTGGATGACTTTCATGAATTATTATTTTCATACCTTAAAGATAATTTATAAATATTTGTATATACTACTTATTTAATAAGAAGAAAATGAAGAAAGGGTGCTAAAAATCCCTAAGCTAGTTGTTCATGCTTTATTAACAGAGTCATGACAATAAGTTATTTATGCAGGACATTTTCAAAGATTTATCTTCTCAGTAATGTGTTAAATTAGAACTGTGACATTAGAGACATAGACTAATGCATTGCCATTTCTCCTCTCATTTAGATTGGGACTCTATCAGAAGATAAATTAGTTCTGTGGTCTCTCTTTAGACTCATGCTAGGTAAAATGAGTTTCTTTTACCAACACATTGTCAGTCACCATCTTGAGTGTAGATTCATGATTATGCCATTTCCTCTTGCTGCTGCAATAATAGCAGAGAGCAAGACAACAGGAATGTTAATGCTTAGATGAATCTAATGGAAGAAAATTTACTGCTGTAAATTTGTAGTAACTTGGATTGACTGGCAATTAGCCACCTTTTTATACCACTATAGGGATGAAAACAAAACCCCTCATTTTAAAAGATTGCTATCCTACTTTTTCTTTATCTTCAAAAATATTAGAATAAAATGGGTTTACTTCCAGAATTTTAGAAAATACATAATATACAAGGAAGCAGAAGAAAAAGCCTGGAGTAGCAGCTGCAACATTTTGGAGTATTATTTTTAGTTTTTTCCTGGTAACATGTTGTCATATCAGAAATGCATTTACTATTGTGTTTTTTTCCACTTAGACTTTTTAGATGCCACTAATTATTCTTCAAACATATGATCTTTAATCTCTGTATAACACTTCCTTTGTGAATGATTTACAATTAACTTAATAACTAACTACTAATGGACATCAAATTGACTCCAATGTTTCAATATTTTTTGAACTGCACATAGATTTTTCTTTTGAACAAAAATCTTGGACGTATATTGATTGTTTTCTTTGTGTGACAGAATAAAACATTAACTGAGGAATGTTCCTAAGTATTCTATCTACCTTCTGAAAGAAAATTCTAGCTCTGCTTTCTCCAGGCATTTCTTTATTTCTCTTGATTTATTCCCCTCTGCCTAAGATCCTAGATGGCCAGATTTTTTTTTTTTTTATTTAATTGGTAAAGAATTTAGGGGCCATAGTAGAAATGTAGAGCAACATGATAGCCCTAAACAATAGAGTAAGAAGAGATTTTTATGGAATGTTGAAGAGAGGAGCTTCATCTATCAGAATACATGAATAGATAGTAAAAGGAGGATATTTTAAGAAATATTCATCTATGCTGTTATGTAACTCCATAACAATGTTATACAAATACATTTTTGTTTTGAAATTATTTCTTACTTGCAGACTTAGTGGTGCTTTAGTTGTATTATTTTAACACTGGAACACAAAGGTCATAGTTTTATAAAATTTATATACCCATAAGGAAAGAGCATCATCAAAATTACTTTCTTGAAAGATTAGACCAATATGCTCTTTTAATCAAATTGATAGAAAAATGCCTGTATCATTGATTTCATACACATGGAATATCATCATTTTATAGAAGTGTTTGTCAACTTGATAGGTGGAAAATCATATATTTTTTTCTATTTTGCATTTCTTCATAAGTGATGTTGAGTATTTTCCATATTACTTCATTGTAACTGTTTTCTTGAAAGCAATTTGATCACGATCCTTGTTGATTCACTGGATATGAAGGTGTTTCTTTAATTTGTATTTATTACCATTTATTAATGATATACAGCTAGCCCTGTGTATCTGTGAGTTCTGCACCTATGGATTCAATCCCCTGGAGACTGAAAATATTAAGTAAAAAAGTTATTGTGTCTGTGCAGGTTGAACTTGCACAGACCATTTTGGTTGTCATTATTCCCTAAGCAGCACAGCACAACGTCTATTTACATTGTATTAGGTTTTATAAGTGATCTGAAGGTGATATAAAGTATACATGTATGTCATATGCAAATACTACACCATTTTTTATAAGGAACTTGAACATCTATAGATTTTGACATCCATGGAGGTTCCTGGAACCAGTCTCCCGTGGATACAGGGCACCATCATGTTAATGTTCATATTTGTTACCATTATCTCCCTTGTCATTGTCATGTTTTTATTTATACTAACTAGTCTGAAATATGTATCTTAAAATTTTATTGAGATTTTTTTTCATTACACATTAATTTATAATTACATTCTCAAAAATTCATTGCCTGTTAAGTTCACTTTAACAAATAACAAATGCTCATTTACATGTTTTAATATTTATCACTTTGTTCATTTGTTCAGTCCACTTGAAAGGATAAGAAATGAAGAGTTTAATTTTATCTAATTGTTACAACACATTTAAAAATAAAACATTTTTAGTTTTATCAGTGATAACACTTTTATTATATACACAATTCCTAATATATTAGACTACTTATTTTATGTCATAAATTTTAAATCTATTATAGGTCTTTTGAATATGCTAAATTTAGTTTTTATTTTAATATATAAGAAAGCATACAATTAATAATCCTTTTCAAAAAATGTCTTTTCAGTTCTTACTTTTCTTCATATAAATTGTAGAATCAGTTTCCAATGATATGTTTTTAAGAACATTGGAATTAGATTCCATTTTTAAATTAATTTGCAAAATGTTCTCTTTGTATCTATTATATATATTAAATATATTAATAAAAATTTGGAATTTACTTATTTTACTCATTTTCTAGTGTATCTTTTGTGTTAACTGACACTATGATGGGCAACCTCTAATGATAAAGTGACAAATGTCTGTTTTTCAAACCCCTGTGATAGATATCTTGTATCCATAAGGTGATGAAGGCAGAATAAATAGTCTTTGTTGATGATATCAGAAAAATAAATTATTCCATAGACTGAATACATAAACAGGTAACAATAAAGATCAAATAGACATATTTAAAACTTCTGCAGGACAAATCCATAGAAATAGTTTCATAATAACTCAGCTAATGTTTATTAAAAATATATATTCTAATTTTGGAAGTTTTTGATCACAAAATAACTTGAAACTTTTTATTTATGATGATGTGTCTTGCACATGGTAGGCATTTTGTGCAAACATTTGGGTTTGAATTGATTGTAAATTAAAAATAAAATACATAGGCTATCTTCTTTTCATGCATAGAAAATCAGTACTCTGCTAGTGTGTTATCTATTCTGTTTCACATCACTGCTTTATTCTATCCAAACTATATTTTTTGTTCTGGAAAGAAACTAAATCAATAACAAAGGGAAAGATAATCACTCACAAAGTAGATTCCACTTTATCTTTTGGATAGAATGATATTATCACCATGTCTAGGGATAATTTTAGCCTTTCTTCATAGAATATAATGTTAAAAATGTAGCCTCCAATTGAAATGTTTCTGATTACAATGTATATGTTTCTATGTAATTTTGGTATCTTCCATTATTTCTGTAAGCATGCTTGAAAAACAATTTCTTTAAAGTTTTTATTTCTTTTGAGTCACTAAATTGATTTTCATAGATGCTTTAGTATCATCAGAAAGATAAAATTTCCATACAATTGTCAGCCTTTCTGGGTTTGTTGAAATTATTTTTATGGACAGTGCCATGATATCTAGTTATGGTTCTGTGTTTATTATTTGTTCCCAAAGTTCTCATGAATATAAACTTCAAATGCCTTATTATAAATATTGAAAGAAATGACTTAAAATATAGTCTCCTTTCTGAGTCACACAAAACATTGCTGGTATACATTATTGATAAATTGAGGAAATGAGAAGTTTGGGTCAAAGCACTAGGGCAGAGCTTCAGCTGAGTATTCTCTGTTACTTTAATTACTAAACTGTTTTTAATGGAAAAATCAACATCAGTACTAATATTTATCTTTTGTTTTTTTTCCTCATCTTATATCTTACAAAATTTTTGAGACATTTATTTTAATCAGAGAATAATAATGAGACCTAATTATATAATGATTTAGAGTTCATAATGTTCCTTTCACAAGAAGATGAGAGGTAGTTCTCTGAAATTTGCGGAGGAGGGTATTACATTTTGAGGGAGGGGGGCACAGATGAAGAAAACACTAGGAAGTTAAGTGGCTTTAGTCAAATGTGATTTTTCTTTTCTGCTCAAGGAAATTAAAGAAGGAGCCTATGAAGTAAGAGTTAGAAAGACTGGGGGTGAAACAGAAATGCTAGGAGTAGGACATACCAGGAGAAAACTCTAGGATACAATTGTGAGAATTTCTAATTTAAAATAAATGGACCTTTCTGAATTTTATTACAGAAGAAATAATATCTGAGATCATCACTTTTTCATTGTTTAATTTATTTATAGTTTGAATTTCAATATATTTTTTAACGTCCAAAAAACATATTATTTAACAAATGATTTCTTCAAATTAACATATAATTTAAAATTATATTTTATGGAAATATATATGATTGATTAGTAAATGAGAAAATGACAATTCCTTATTACTCAATTTATAAGTGATATATGGCATATTAAAAATAAAAACACAGAAAAGTATGAAGACTAATATTAAAATAACAATATGTCCACCACTGTGAGTATGACGCTTTTAAATTTTTCATACTTACCCCATCTTTTGTTAAGAAATATATTTCAGAGAATGGCAGTATTTCAGAGGAGGCTGAAGTGACCAAAATACTATCCCTGGTCTTATTTGTATTTCACTCTTCTTTCCCCAAAATTGCTATTAAAACTTTGATGTCTGTATAATAGGAGAAATATTTCCTTACATGACTTTATATTTTTATGTAAATTGTTTCAACATTTTGCACATATTTTGTTAATTAGTCATTTTTTTAAAAATTGAATCTTATCAGTATGTATTATGTGATAGGCATCATTAGCAGCAAATAAATAAGTATAAATTCCTACTCTCAATTTACTTAAAGTTTAACAGGATGAGGAAAGAGTAAAAAATAAACAAATTGACCTATAACATACCAAAAAGTGATTAATTATGATAGAAAGACAAAGCGCAGTTAAGGATTAGAATCTCTCAAGTATGAGAATATAATTAGTATAAATGCTGTAATATTCTCATTCATGTGAGCATGACTATTTTAGATTATAAATACAAGTGAGATCATGTGGCTTTATCTTTATGTACTGGTCTTATTTAATTCAGTACAGTATTCCTGAGATTCAACATGAATAATAAATGACATAATTTTCTGTCTTTTTAAAAGGCTAATTATTCAAATGAGTATATTAAATAAACTCATTGTTTCTTTATCTATGGAAAGATATTGAGGTTAATTTCATATCTTAGACATTGTTATAATACAGCAATCAATGGAGGAGTGTAGATAACTCTTTGACATACTAATTTCATAATTTACTCTTACATATCTAGTATGATATTGCTAATTTTATTGGTAGTTTAATTTTTCATTTTTGAGTAAACTGTAGCCTATTTTCCATTAATGGCTACACCAACTTACATGCCTACCAGTGTTATATAAGTGTTCTTTTTTCTCTATATCTTTACCAACTGACCTGTTATATTTTGTTTTTTTGCTAACAGGTGTGGGGGAAACTCATTGTAGTTTAATTTGCATTTTTTCAATGATTAGTGATTTTGAGTTTTTTTAAAATTTTTATTATTTTTTATTTATCTGTTGGTCATTTGAATGTCTTCTTTTGAGAAACAACTATTTAGATTTTTTGCCCATTTTGTAACTGGATGATTTTTTCTTACCATTGATTTTGAGTTCTTTTATATTTTCAGTTCTTTATATATTGTAAACAATGGTTTACAAATATCTTCTCTTATTTTTTTAAAATTTTTTCTCATTGTTTTCTTGAATGTACAGAAACTTTTTTACTTTGATGTAATACCACCTTATGTCTTTTCACGTTTGTTCCCTGTGATTTTGGGTTTATAGTAAAAAATTCATTGCCCAGAATGATGATGTAATGGAGCTTTATCCTTATATTGTCTTGTAATACTTTTAGAGTTTCAGACTTATATTAAGTCTTCCACACATTTTGAGTCAATTTCAGTATGTAGTGTAAGATAAGGAACTAATCTCATTACTCTACATATGGATATCCAGTTGTCCCAACACAATTCATTGGATTAACTCTCCTTTCCCCATTGTATGTTCTTGGTATCTGTGTTGAAAATCAATGGAATGTAAATGCATGATTTTATTTCTGGCATCACCATTTTGTTTGATTTGTCTGTGTCTCTTTTCAATGTTCATACTGTGTTTTTGTGATTATCTTTATAGTGTATTTTCAAATCAAGCAGTTTGATATCTCTAACTTTTAGATTTTTACTCAAGTTGCTTTAACTCTTCATAGTTTTTTTTGTTTTTCTTTTACCACTGTTTTTACTATTTCTGTGAAAGATTTCATTATGATTTTGATAGTAGATTGCCTTGGGTAGTGTCTTATGTCCTTTCTGTGCTTTTATAACATAATGCCACAGATTGGGTAATATATAAAGAATAAAAATTTCTCAGAGTTCTAAAGGCTGAGAAGTCCTAGATTAAAGGGACATATTTTGTCAAGGGCCTTTTTGGTGCATCATCCCATGGTAGAAGGCAGAAAGATAAAAGTAAAGTAAGAGAATAAAGGAGGCCAAACTCATCTTTTCATAAGGAAATTACTCCTACAATATTCACATCCATCCATTAATAAAGGCAGAGCTCTCATGGCCCAGTTACATTAGTCTCTACTTACCAACACTATTGAATTGGGAATTAATTTACAACACATTTGGTGGGAACACCTTTAAACCATAGCAGGTAGTATAATATCTTTTAAAAATATTAATTTTTCCAATCTGTAAATATGGGCTGTCTTTCTACTTACATGTGTCTTCCTAAAATGCTTTCATAAACATTTTACAGTTTTCAGTATATAGGTATTTTGCCTACTTGATTAAATTTACTCATAAGTACTTCATTTCGTTTGTAGCTATTGTAAGTGATATTTTTTCCTGATTTCTTTTTTAGTAGTATTTTGATAGAATATAGAAATACTGCTACTTTTTGCCTATTTATTTTGTATCCTGAAACTTTCTTATTTTTTTCTTATTCATTTAACAACATTCAAAATGATGTAGTTAGGATTTTTTTTTTTTTTTTTGTACAAGATCATGTCATCTGCAAACATGAGTAATTTAACTTCTGCCTTTCCATTTTGGATGCCTTTTATATCTTTCGCTGTGCCTAGGATTTACAGTTCTATTTTGAAAAGAAATGGTAAAAGTAAGAAACCTTGTCTTTTCTGAATTATTGGAGGAAATGGTTCCAATTTGTCATCATCAAGTATGTTGTTAGCTGCATGTTTGTTATATCTGGCCCTTATTGTGATATATCCCTCTGTACCTAATTTGTTGATGGTTTTTGTTATCAAAAAAGAATTTTTATCAAATTTTCTTTCTCCACCTATTGGGATAATCATGTGCTTTTGGTCTTTCATTCTGTTAATGTACTGTATCACAATTATAGATTTGTATATGTGGAAGTAAACCTTCATTTCCAGAAGATTCCACTTGATCATGGTGAATGACCTTTTAATTGTGCTGTTGATTGTGTTTGCTAGAATATTCTGAGGATTGTTGCATGTATGTCGGTAATATTGGACTGCAATTTTCTTTTATTGTGTTATTGCTTGGCTTTCTTATCAGAGTAATGCTGGCCCTGTAAAATGGATTTGGAGTTATTTCCTGTTCTTTAACAATTTGGGACTAGTTTGAGAAGGACTGATAATAGTTCTTCTTTAAGAGTTTGGTAGAAGTTATCAGAGAACCATCAGGTTGTACGACTTTATTTAGCTGGTGACATTTTATTACATATTTAATATCTGTAGCCATTGCTGATCTGTTAGGATTTTCTATTTCCTTGTGATTTTATCTTAGTAGGTTGTGTGTGCCCAGAAATTCATCCATTCCTTCTTCGTTATACATTTGTTGGCTTGTAATTGTTCATATAGTCTCTTATATCCTTTGTGGTTTGTTGATGTCAGATGTAGTGTTTTCTCCTTTATTTATGATTTTATTTATTATTGTATCTTTTTAGTCTAAAGTTTATGGAATATTTATTTAAAAAAAATAAATAACTCTTGCTGGGGCTATGGCTCAGTGGTAGCGCACTTACCTGGCATGTGTGAGGCACTGGGTTCAATTCTCAGCACTGCATATAAATAAATAAAATTTTAAAAATAATAATAACTCTTAGCTTTATTGATCGGTCATTTTGCTTGTCTCTATTTCATTCACTTCTATTGTGATATTTATTATTTCTTTCATTCTGCTAATTTTTGACTTTGTTTGTTTTTCTTTATTAAGTTCCTTTACATGTAACCTTGTGTTATTTATTTTAGATATTCCTTCTTTTTTGATGTAGGTGTTTATTGCCATAACCTTTCTTTAGTACTGCTTTTTTTTTTTGCATTCCATAAGTTTGGAATGTGTCCAATTTTATTTGTCTCAAGATATTTTTAAATTTTTCTTCTAATTTCTTCATTAAACTATGGGTTCTCTTTGTTATATACTTACTTATTTATTTTGTATGTGTTTAGTACCACAAGACAATGTCTATGTACTTTTATTACTTTTATTTTTAAAAATTTTTCTGATAATGATTTTTGTTTCTATAGTTAATTTCTTATACAAATTTCTTAAAATATTTCAGTTTTATTTTAAAATTTTTGTCCCTTGCGATTTGTTCAATATTTTATTTAAATTAAACAAAATAAGGTTTGTCCAATTTAATAAAAATTTACCATAAAGTCATTTTTTGTGTTTATTTTTGTTTATAGTACAGATACCTAGCATAATTTTTCTATGTGGCAATCTGAATATATCATTAACATTTATTGTATAATTTGACTAGAATTCTGTAGTCAGATTAGCATTAATCTGTTTGACATGATTTTCCACAGATAGAGTGTCTCCTTCTGTGTTAATATTGTAGTTTTAAGTTATTATTATATTTTAATTAGGCACATTTTATTATAACATGCATATATAAATTATTAGCACAAGAGTATACACAAATCAAATGATAAAGTTTTGAAATTTTTCTGTTAAACCTTATTTCCTTGGACAATTACACATTTTACATATTATCTATACATCTTAAGATATCTCTATAGAACTCCCTCATTATCTAAAATATTTATGCTCTTAAATGTAGGATTTGCTTGGAATTGTTATTATTGTTCATATTTTAGGGTGTTTAGAATTATGCTGAATGAAATACTATAGGATGTTATCAAAGCAAAATGCTAACTAAATCATAACCTTTTGTAGTGATTAAGAAAAAAGACACTGGAACCAGAATACCTGCATTCAAATCTTAACTTTGCTACTTACTAACTCTTGGAACTTGGAAAGGTTTTAGTTAACTATTATTTATGCCTCAGTTTTTTCTTCTATCTTTAAATAGGGCCAATAATAATATCTGCCTCATAGAGATATTTGGAAGAGTAAGTGTATTAATATATGAAAACAAGTAGAATATTTCTTACACATAGATACATACAGATTATCAATGAAAACATTTGTTTCATTATTTTTCATGACTCTAGGACATATAAGTTCTCTTTTCGATATAATGTTAAGATGTTGGAGCAGTCAAAACTTGTAAATCTGCCTCAAAAGATTATGGATGACGGATTTAAGAATTATGAAAATATACTGAAAATATTGAATTATATATTTCAAGATTATTTGAAACTATTAGAGTATTTAACCCTGCTGGTTATGATACTTATTTTATTCCAAATTAGATGACTTTTATTCATATAATCTTGGATTTTATCCTCTACATAATAATTTAATCAGTTCTGTGTTGGCTCTTCCCTTAAAACGTGTCCTTAACCTTTTCCTTCATTTATTACCGACCATCTTCTCTAGGCCTTTATTATATTTTGCACAGATGATTTTAAGAACCTCTAACTTACCTGCTTCTAATGCCTTCAACTGCCAAATTTGGATCTAAAACCATATTTTAACTTAAGTAATCAAGTTTATACTCAGTTTTTTAAAAATAAATACCAGCATATTTTTATGATTTAATTAACATATGGAACAGTCATACCACTGCCCATATGAAAAAAAAATTCATGAGCTTCCATTTATTCCCTGATAACATTTGTACATTACTGTGTTACATCATTACCTTCCATACCTCTGACCTCTTCATTCTATCCTCTGCTTTCCTTAGAGTATATATATATGAATACAGAACCAATGAAACTCTATATCATATACAACCACAAGAATGGGATCATAATTAGAATAAGTTATAATCCATGTAATATGTCAAAATACACTCTACTGTCATGTATATCTAAAAAAAAAACAAATTAAAAAAGAGTACTTGAGGTTCCATGCATCAGTATCTTTGATCATTATATTATACCTGGGATGGTTTTCTCTTACTTTTCCTCTACCATTCAAGTGTACTATGCTACATAAACTGCTTATCCAGGATAATTTAACTTGTCTTTTATGATTTAGTGTGTATTTAATTCCCTGTCAGCTTTTCCCTTCCTTTGTCATAATTATTCAGTTCCTTTTCTGTGCTCAGTAAAACTACCTACACTATATATTGAATAAATACATATATCATTTTCCAACAGGGACCTAGAATCACCAATCACTTACAATGTAGGTTATTTGAGAGTTACATGGACTTAATATTTTAATCATTTATCTATGGCACACATGTCTGGCATGAAACAATTAGTGTGGATTCTTTTTATTTTTATGGACACAATATCTTTATTTACTTATTTATTTTTTTATGTGGTGCTGAGGATCAAACCCAGTGCCTCACACGGGCAAGGCAGGTGCTCTACCACTGAGCTACAGCCCCAGCCCTAGTGTGGATTCTTTTGAAAGTATTTGACTATTTAACATATCAGTTGCCAAGTCTAAACCCAAATCTAGGCTTTTATCTCATGAAAAAATTTGAAACTGTAATTTTATCAAAATTATATACAAAATAAAATACATTTGTCTGGTAACAATTCCTTTCTTGAGTAGCTAAAACCATTGCTCCGTTATTACTATTATTAAGTTTTACTCTAAGTTTTCATATGTTCTTGAGAAGTCAATGTCCTTTGAACATTTTTAAACTACTAATTGAAGTACTCCTGAATTGCAAGAAGATCTCAAGTCACATTTTCTCATGTAATGCCCCATTTCAATTCCTCTGTTTATGTTTTTGAATATTGCTAAAAGTAAGACCAAATTTATTAGATATCTGCTGAATTAGCTCAACCATGTAAGCAAACATGCAACTGATTCACAAGCCCCATCATTTTGGAGACACACCTTGTTAAAACTGATTGAGTTGACATTGGAGGCCCAAATCTGGTTTACTGTGATAATTCTAATTTTAAACTGAATCCTAGAAATACAGATAGCAGTTGCCTCTGAGAACTCATCATTGAAAAGGGCACTTTAATAAGTCAGAGTTTCTCTATCACAAGCTCTGGCTACTTTCACACCCAGTCAGTATTAAACATACCCCTTTCCAAGATGCCTTTATTAGGAGAAGGAAGAAATTATTTGTTAAATAAGGGAATAAAAACTTCTCAAAGTGAGCAAACCAATGGAATTACATGTGTCTTCATCTAGCAAGTTATTTCAGCTTGAATTACCTCCTCTTCTTTATTAACAGCTCTTGTTTTAAAAATTTTCCATTATTTCTTTTAGGCATAGGTATTATTTATATATTACCTGGGTAGGCTCTTAATAGTTTACTTTCTTTTTTCTCAGGCTATATTTATATGATAATTTAAATTAATTTTATGATAGCATATGTATTAGATTTTGAGAAACATATTATAAAAGCATCCCTTTATTCCTTACAAAAGTTCTTAAATTCATGGATGAACAATGAAACAGTTAAATGTGTATATGGGAGTTAGCTTTGTTTCTTCAGAACTGTTGTAGGACATGACTTAAGTTGGTGACCTAAAATTTCTTTCTGATGCTGAGCCACATAGGCAAATATATTTAAGATAGTGCTAGATAAGTCAGAGTTTTCCCAGGTAGAAGCAAATTTATTTATTTTTGCTAAATATTTCATTAGCTTGGAATACGCTAAAGAAAATTCTTGGTTTGTTTTCCCATTCCCCTCACAACCTCTTATATGTAATTTTGTATAACAATGAGGGTCTCCCTCCATTACCATGCAATTTCCCTTTTCTCTCCCTTTCCATCCCACCTCATGTATCTGTTTAATGTTAATCTTTTCTTCCTACTCTTCCTCCCTGCTCTGTTCTTAGTTGCTCTCATTATATCAAAATGTGGATGTGTAACCGATGTGATTCTGCAATCTGTATTTGGGGTAAAATTGGGAGTTCATAACCAACTTGAATCTAATGTATGAAATATGATTGTCAAGAGCTTTATAATGTTTTGAACAACCAATAAAAAAAATTAAAAAAAAAAAAAGAAAATTCTTGGGTAGGCAAATTTCCAAGAGATAAAAAGAAGAAGACAGGTTGAAGTGGATGTTCTCATAGTCTGTTTCCAAACCTGGCAAGGAGGAAATATAATTCTTCAATAGGAAGGAGTGAATGATGCAGTGACAAGAGAGTTCTACCAACTGATGTTCCTCTAATCTGAGACATAAAGCCTGGGAAAGGAGGTTCGTGCCAGTAGTATTTATTTTATTCAATCTGCAATGTGAACGGAGTTCAGTCAAATCTATTAAATTAGATAATGCAAAATTTTCTTTTCAGGTTGATTTAGAGGAACTTTGGCTCCTGGTCTCTCTCTGCCTTCAAAACATGAGCAATCTCAGGGCTGGTCATCAAAGCAGAAGCAGATTTACTGATCTTGTCTTAAAATAGCAGGCTCCTCCAGCAATTTAATCTGAAATTCTATCATAGTGAGTAATAATTTGCACCCATATCTCCTTTTCTTGGTAACATTGGGCAATGATATCATTAGTTTTGTATACATGAAAATCCACCAAAGCAAGACATTTGGAATAGTATCCTACTGAGTTCCCCAAAATTCTTATTCTATGATTTGGTTTTAATTTCTCTCTTAATATTCTAGTTCTAGAAATGTAGGCCTTGTAGTTTGTATCTCTTTGGTTTATTTATTCATTTATTTCTTGGAAAGCCCTAGTGGTGTAACAATGATATGAGGTAGTCTATAAACCTAATCATTTCACTTAAGAAATAAAAGATGGGAAGAGGAATGAAAAGCTGTCCTCTATTTCTACTTTAAATAAAATGCAGATAAAGTGAGAGAAAAGTACAGTGCTCAGTGTAATTTTTGCATACAATCTGCTCTGTCTGTTCCTTCTTAAGCCATATGTGCTGGGGCATTTTATGCCTTCTAAGCATGCCTTTGTCCGTGTATTTTTTTGTTGCAACTTACTGGGGAGATGCCACTGAGAAAATAATCACCAATACAACAAAAAAAATCCTTAAATTGTTTAGGTGACAGCCTTCTCAGGGTGGAAGGAATAAAGGAAATATAAAAAGCATAGATTGGACAATTTTTTCAAAGGAAGGAGACATAATGTGATTGGCTCTCTTGCCTGCTGTGTTCACCATTGGGAAATACACTGAAAACTTCTTTTCACCAGATTGTAACAGATGAGATCTATGTTTTTTTCTTTTTTAAGTATAGATTTCAAACTTTATTTAGCATCTGCTACTCATCTTTCCTGTTTGCTTACTACTGTTTCAAGATAATACACATAATTTTAAAGGCAGTAACTATAAAGCTCTCCGAATCCAGCAGTCTGGAGTTTATCACAGTACTTTCCACTTCTTAGAAAGTCATTGCCCCATTAGTTCACAGATTATTATTCTAAGTCCAATTTATGAGTTTTACTATGTATAATTTATAGTATTCTTCTGTGCATTAAATAATACTTCTTAATATTACTGATAAATTACTTAAATGTCTTTGCACATTATATGGTCTCGATATGGAACCACCCACTTATAAACAGCAGTTCAAATTTATACATGGTTGCACAGAAAGTGAATAATGCAGCATCTCAATTTATAGTTTCAACTGGAATCTGATTTTCCTTTTCTAAGAGTTCATTACTCACACACGTTGTTTGGTAATAATTTTTTTTCCTTCTTTATTGTCTTTTTCCCCTTTAAAGAGATCATTTATTGTGACATAAACACCACTTGCTTTTAATCTTAAAGAGCATACGGCTTGGAGATTCTGGTGAACTTTAAATCTTTATATCAAATGAGGTAAAGTGAATTCTTTTTTAAAAATACATGTAGCCTTACTTTATATAATTACCCTTTTAAGAGATATGAAGTAATAAAAAACAGATTAAGTACAGTTTAATCTGTTTATTGACCCTACTCTTATATTTTTTTTACCTCTTTCTGGTACATTTTATATGAAGACAATAGTATAGGTAGAAGGGAACATTTTTATCACAACTGAAAAGAAGCCTTTAGTTTTAAAAGTAAAGTAGGAGTTGCAGGTATACTTCAGTGGTAGGGCATGTGATTAGCATTTGTGAGGCCCTGGTTTCAATTTCTAGCATAAATAAATAAAAATTGAAATAAATAGCAAAAGACTTTGATTAACTAGAATTAGATCCAATGAACTATTGCTATCTTGTGAGCAATAAACTTCCTCTGGGAAATGTTTATATCCCATTTCATGAACAATCCTTGAGATTTACTTAATTGGTTTTAATAATTTTCTAGCTAAGAATTTTTTCATTCAGATTTTAGGACATATTAGGTGAAATTTTGAAGAATCATGGTGACATTTTATATCAGTTCATGTTTACTATTAGAAGTTCTGTCTAATAATACTTAGAAGGGGAAGTTCCATCTGGTCTATATTTTATAAAGTAGATAACAGAAAGCAATCATAAATTCATATTAGGGAATTTCATATCAAATGAAAGTTTTTTTCAGATTATTTAATGGCAATTCCCATGCTTGTACTCTGTGCATTCAAAAAGTAAAATAATTTGGCTCAAAAAAGAATTCTTATGGTTTTCTTGACATGACTAAACAGAAATGACTTAACTACTGAGCTATATCCAACCCCTTTTTTTAATTTTTAATTTTGAGACAGCATCTTTATAAAATGCTTAGAGCCTTGGTAAGTTTCTGAGACTGGTCTCAAACTCAGGATCCAAACACTGGGATTATAGGTGCGTGCCACTATGTCTGGCTTTAATTCTTTCTTCTTAAATAAAATGGCTGTGAAGGTTATGTTTTAAGCTTTGAAAATTGAATCCTTAGTTCCATGGAGTATCTGAGGCAACTGGAAACATTGGTTTTAATGATAGTACATCTCTTCATCTAAATTTTATGTTATACTAGTTTGAGGATTTATTTTCTTTATTTTTTTACATTTTTTAAATTAAATTATTTATTCTAATTTGCTATATATAATGGCAGAATGCAATTCATTTCTTATTACATATATAAAGCACAATTTTTCAAATCATTGGTTGTACACAAACTATTTTTACACCATTTGCATCTTTATACATGTGCTTAGGGTAATGATGTCTAATCCATTTCACCGTCTTTCCTACCCCAATGCTCCCCTTCCTTCACCTCCTTCCCCTTTGTCCTATCTAAAGTTCTTTCATTCTTCCCTTGCTTCCCTACACCCATCACCATTGTGAGTCATCATCCTCATATCAAAGAAAACAAGAGAATTTCTAAATCTGTACTAGCTGGATATTTCTGAAATGGTCCTTTATATTGTACAGTGCCTAATATTTATATTTCACCTGATTGAAGAGGAGTTCCAATATCTTTATATGAACTCTGTATAAGAAAAAAATAAGACAATTTAATAGCACTGTATCAAAGAATTCTCAAAGTATCTTAGAGAGCACTTTAAATTACTGACAAATTCTAATGTATAGGTGATAGGTATTAAAGAAAACTGCAACACATAAGAGGAAAGTTAGAATGGTTGATAATTTAGAAAAGTTGATAATTTTCCTATCAACTAATGACACAGATTACATCACCCCTTTATTTGATGACTGCATGGCTCTGAAGCAACTATTAAGATCAGATGTCCAATCTGTGCTAAGCAAATCAGAATAGTTATTTGTTAGGGGAACTATATGTTGTATCAAAAATATTGCAATTTGGCCTATAAATATTGTTTAATAGAATAGTAAACTTTCCATTTTTTAATTCACTTTAAGATGCTTTTCCTTGGAATGACTTCCAAAAGTAAGAACACTTTGGCCTTAGTTTTCTAATTCATGCTGTTTGTTTTTATGTCAGAGACATGATAAAAACTGATAAATGCAATAATATTTGCCGACTTTTTTCTTTGCTTCATAATTTGGATTCTAGACAAATTATGAAACATATACACACCAGTGTGTGGTGTTTATTTTGGAATAACAAGTGGATATTGACTAACAAAGTTTACAAGGAAACCTCAAAATTCTCAGACTGTCTCCAAGAAACTTCTGAATGAGGTATCCAAATTTAAGGAATATAAAAATCTCTATCAAGAAAGATTCCAAACATCTGGTATTCAATAAAAAATCATAAGGCATGCAAAGAAGCTGAAAATATTATTCATAATGAGGATAAAATTTAGTAAAAAAGAAACATATTCCTAATGACACAGATAATAGAATTAGTAGTTAAGAATATTAAAACATTTATAATAATTCTATTTCATATGTTCACAGAGTGAGGAGCATGCATATGTTAAGGAAATACAGCATATATAAACATAAATGCTTTAGTCAAACTTCTAAAGATTAAAAAAATTCCATATCTGATATTAAAAATTATACTGATGCAATGAAACTACAAAAAAGGAAAGATTAATGAACTTAAAAATATAGCCATAGAATTTATCTAAAATAAATCCCACAGAAAAAAATAGCTTAAAAATAAAACATTAATTTAGCTATGGTAAATTGTGTTTCCACAATAGCTAAATTGTGGAGCCAAGTAAGATGCCCTTAAGTAGATGAATGGATAGGGAAACTTTGGTATATATATACAATGGAACATTACTCAGCATTAAAAGAGAATAAAATCATGGCATTTGCAGGTAAATTGATGGAACTGGAGAATATAATGCTAAGTAAAGTAAGCCAATCCCCCAAAACCAAAGGCCAAATGTTTTCTTTGATATGAGGATGCTGACTCATAATGGAGATGGAGAGGGGAGCCTAGGAGGAATGGAGGAACTTTAGAGTGCAAAGGGAAGGAAGGGGGTAAGGGAGGAGGAATGAGGTTGAATGAATTAGACATCATTACCCTAAGTACATGTATGAAGATATGAATGGTGTGAAAATAGTTTTTGTTCAACCAGTGACTTGAAAAATTG
Organism: Marmota monax; assembly: GCF_021218885.2. Lineage (NCBI taxonomy): Eukaryota > Metazoa > Chordata > Mammalia > Rodentia > Sciuridae > Marmota > Marmota monax. The sequence goes on along the minus strand of NW_026695199.1, from coordinate 3,034,346 downwards.
TGCTCTATATGTGTAATATGAAAAAAAATTGCATTCTTTCATCATGTATAACAAATTAGAATAAGTAAATAATAAAAAACAACAAAATAAATAAAACATCAACAAACTGTAGATCAATTTCAAAAGAACTAATATGAATATTTAAGAAATAAGTCTTGAACATTTTGTAAATTAAAAAAACAAATGACAGCAGAATAAAATAGACACTACTATTGCTGTATGTGTAAACATGACTGTATGACCAATGTGATTCAGCAACCTATACACTCAGAAAAAGGAGTAATTATACCCCATTTGATTCAAATGTATGATATGCCAAGATCACTGTACTTTCATGTGTAACTAATAAAAAAAATAAATAAAAAAAACAAAAACAAATAATAAATCCCTAGATCCAAGAAATTCAATAGATCTGAAACAAAATAAATATCATAATCAAGCTGGTTAAAACCAATTATCTAAAAACATATCTGAACAGCCATAAAACCAAGTATACATGTACAGAAGAATGAAAGTAAATATAATTGTGGATTTTTCATTGGAAACAATGCAAAGGTAATGACAGCTGGATAACCCTCATAAAATATAACTAATAACTTGGCAACCTAGAATTTTATACAGAGATAAAATATCTTTAAAAAATGAAGATGCTTATAAGACAGTTTTATATTTTCCCCATTAAAATTGGCTAACTTGTACATACTTCAATGCAATTTGGCTTTTATTTAATGCTTAACTTTTAAAGTTTAGTTTTAAGTTTTAGGTGTCTGGATAGAGGGTTCTTTCACAAATGCAGTTGTCCAAGGGACTAAGAGCCTGAAGGGAAAGAATTCATGCTTAAGAACTTATACATTTAAGTCCCTAAATGAGAAAAGACAATTTTGAAACTAGTGCTGTGTCAGTCTCACAAATTTGCCTTTAGTCCAGGGCAATACATTCTGATTCAAACCTACATTAAGAGTTATTTTTACACAAATAGCCATGAGATACCTAGGGATACAAAATGCATTGCTTTGAATCTAGTGTAAAAAGTAACAGAGACAATAGAAATTCTCTTCATTTACTTACGGAGTACAGCATGACTTTAGTGCTGTGGCAGCTAATGATATTACTAGGACACTCTGCTCCTATAAGAGTATGTGTTGGTAGCTGTTTAGTATCCAGAGGGAATGTAGTGGTACCCAGTGTTTAGAGAGGTGGCCATGCAGCAATGTCACTAATTCCATTGGTTTGTTATGGGGTGGCAACATGTTTGAACAGAACAGCTTTATTTAGTGTTAATCACGATGATAGATCGTGTTTCAAAAATCACATTAAAGTGACTTTTGAGCCCTTTCAGGCACCAGAGGTCCCAGCAGAGGAAGGAGAAAGAGAAAAACAGTATAATTGTGAACAACTTAAGGTAGATGTGATAAATTTTGGGGAATATGTACATGATTGTTGGTGATTTTGTCAGATTAATAAATGATAGAAAAAAGTAGATGAAAAACAGGTTTAATATAAAAAGTCAATGATGTTGTAATTAAATAAGAGAGTGTTCCTCAAATACCTTGGACTGAAAATATTATGATTTTTGAGAGCTTGTAAAATTTTCTCTTTATAGTTTAATTTTCCTCATTGTAAAGTTGGGATAATAATATTATTTGATAAATTATTTGTAGGGAATTCACACAAAGCTCATGAAAATGTGCCTGGTAAATATTTTTTAAAAATTCACTAAATTTTACCAACACTTGTCATCTCAAGAAAGAGATTAGCCATGAAGTTTTTAAGGACATCAGAGTGAGATAACTAAAAATAATGACTACCTGATATTTTGGTATTAATTATCTTTTGGGGATAATTTTGCCCAAACTATATTTTCTGGGGTGGTCACCTAATGTATTTAAACATAAAAAATATTCTCCATGGCTTAATATTGAGCAGGAAAAATTAATATTAGACAATGTTCTGATTGTTTGTATAGGCAATTTATTTTCTATTTTAACCAGAAGATCCCAATCTGGGTTGATTTAAAAAGTAAGCCTTTGAAAATATAGAAAAGGATTATTTGTGGTTATTTTTAATAATGCTTTTCCTTCTTTGTTTTCCTAATGGTCCTTCAGAATTATTTTTCAAAGTTTAGTAGTATTAAATATTTAATTGATAACTACTATGTGGTGCTTGTGGAAAAATTGATATAAATATTAAATAATGCACAGATGAAATGGATCTCAAACTCATTGTTCTATCCTTCCGAAGATAGTCATCCTTCTCTTTGTATAGTATTGATATATTGAATTATTAAATATTTAATATTGAATTATTATTTAATAGTTACAATATCAATATTTATTACATGAGTCACTCTCTGAATAGTACTATTTTAAGGTGTCAATGTGCATTTATTTCCTGTTTTTAACTTTATGGTTGACCCTATCAAAACTTCCATTTAATTTCCATCTTTTCAACAGTCATCACTAATGATGAAGCCCTCCTATGAACTTCTATCACTTGTCTCAATCTGTTATTTCCAAATAATTATATTTATTTATCTGATGATTTTACTAATATTTAAATTTTGATGGGTGTATCTGAATCTGCACATGAATGCCACTCTATAATGACAGGCTCATCTTATTTGCATGGTACTCACTTTTCAAAGTGAATTAATGAATACTACCTTTCCTAATGATGGTCTTTTGAACAAATTCCATTCTCATTTCATTTCAAAAAGGACACCAAAAATATCTGCTCTCCATTCTTGTAGGATTTATTAAAATATTTAGGAAGTTTTATAAAATATTATAAAGTATATATATGATAAATATACATATATGTTAAATATGTGTGTGTGTGTTTACTTGGCCTCATTCTTCTAAGTGACTAAAAAGAATAATGCACTATATCACTCTATGACAGTTTTGATTCACTTATGATGATAACATGCCAATCTTTTTCCATTTTGAATGCTATTTGCAATCTGGTTAATTGCATGCCTTTTGGAAAGTACTTGATCAAATGTCTGGTTAAATCTCTCATAAAAGTTAAACTTTTCCACAAAAAAGAAAGAGAATTTGCCTCAAACCCTTTAAGGATTATTTCATAATGTGTCTTTTGTAAATACAGTGTTCAGGGAGAATACATATAAAGTGGATTGCTGCCTTTATCAGATTTCCAACACTTCTAATCCACAAAATACAAACTAAAGTTTTCCCACATGAGAAAGACACTACAGTTGTGGTATACATTAGATGACTCTTGTTTAAAAAGTATCAGAACACAAGCTCTCACTCTACCTTAAAGAAAGTAGACTTTTTTACTTAAATAATAACAATTTATGGAGTTAAATGGATGCTTTGAAATGATGAACTTGAGTTTATTTATTAAAGTATTTAACGATTTTAAAATTAGGACACCAATTTTGTACAAAATGAAATTAAAATTACTATTTAAAATTACTATTACTGAACTCTTACTGGTGATACATTAGTGCTGCATTCTCACAATTAGCCATGGTATGTGTAGCTAACAGAGTCCTTGAGAATCCCTGTGTTAGGCTACAACTTAGGGAATAGTAGAGAGACTGTTCACCAGAAGAGTCTGCAAAGTAGTGTCAAAGATGGATGACCATATGATACCCATGAGTCAGGTCCACATGTATAGTCTATTAGTACTCCACTGCCCTATCAATGAAAGTACCTTCAGGTTATACTCTGAAGGCTTTTTATGGTTGCAGGGGCTTGCAGTATGCCAGACTAGAAGTGCCAGAAAGTTAACCATCAAGACTTCCACCCACATCAGCTCATAGATGACAAATAGGAATTGGTACATGAATACCTGCTGGTGCACTCTTTCTCCCCACTCCCACTGTAAAATTCTAGGGCCTATTTCCCACTCTCTACCAAAAGTACCTTGCCAGATGGAATACTAGTTGTCTACAGTAGTAACCTGCTGTTAACCTATTGTCTGCCTTGCCTTCTTTTCCTCCTTTGTCTGACTTCTTCACTCTCCTGGAATTATAATCCTGAAAAACTACTTACATATACAGTTCTAGGATCCCTTATATCAGGAGCATGCTGTATCATGAACATTGACCAAATATGTTTGTCTGTCCACAATCTCAGAATTTATTGAATAACAATAAATTCACAGGCTACATCACTTTCATCTGTGACAGTTCATTGAATATTTTTGAGTCATCTACTAGTTACAAAATAGTAGCAATCACAGGATTTTAAATTCCAATCTTAATTTCTAGTATCTGTAACACTTGAGTCACCTATCACACTTCACACAATTTTATAGAAAACTAGGACAGAGTTAAGGCAGCCACAGGGTATCAGGACATTCAACTGAGCAAAGGCAGAGAGCAGATATGCATTCAGAATCACTGTAGGTGGTCAGATAATATTTGGGACTAGTTAAAGAATTTGTTCAGGGTGCAGTGTTGTCAAAATGCAGGAACTTATTCTAGGTCAAGGTCTGAATGAATGGCAGTTTCACAGTGTCAGCTTGAGGTGTCAGCTTGGAGTATGACTTGCATGGTCTTCATGGGCAGGAGGAGCTGCCCTCTTTTAAAAACCTGAAGACAGAGATTAGGAGGTTCTTTGATATGGGGATTTTTCCTGAGTGAGGCTCATGAGAGTGACCAGATGAAAGGGTCAGGGTGCCATTGTTTCCACTCTTGGTGTCTCCTCCATTTATGGGCCTCAAGTGAGAGGGTTGCCTCATTCATTGATCTAGTGTGTTCTATAAGCTCCTGGACCTGGGTTTTCTAATGAATTTGATTCACCAATGCATCTATGTGCTTTTGATTAATTTGATAAGTTCATAGATGGTCATCCTCATTAGCACAATTAATCTATTTATCAGTTTATGCTTTTTTAATTGTGTCAGGCTGATAGTGGTTGTTTATTTTTACAAACAAGATATGAAGTCATTCTACCTTAGCATTTAAACTCAAAATGAAGTAGCTGATGGAAAACTATCATTTTATAAACTGGAGTAACACATGTTTAGGAACAGCCTGAAAACTGTTGTTCTATATATCATGGAGTAATTCTGAGCAGGGCACAAAATGCTGTGCATGTTTTGTGAATTCCCAGATCAAGTCCCTTTCATAAAATGGCATAGTAATTGCACATAGCCCATAAACATCTTCCTATGTACTTTAAATCATCTCTAGATACTTATCATACTTAATGCAGTGTAAATTAGAGCTAAGCAGCTACAATACTGTGTTGTTTAGGGAATAATGATGAGAAAATTCATACGGTTTTGATACAAGCACAATTATTTTTTCAGAATATTTTTGATCTGCTGTTAGTTGAATCTAAGAATGTGTAACTTAGATAGGGAAGGCCAACTGTAAATCCTATACTTGCAGTCTATTTTCTGAGAGAACCCAGTGTGAACCAGAAGTGTGAATGAAAACCTTTTTGTTCCCATTCACCATTCTCAAAGCTGAATACACTTAAAATTGTGCCTTTAAAAAATGAAGGAATTGCAATAATTGTTAGTTGCTCAGTGAATTGGAAAGTTTTAAAGCAACATTAGTCTTTTCACTGGGAGTGTATTCCTTGTATTTTACGATTAAAAAGTATGTTCCAAAGAGATAGTAGAGCCTGGCATGGGGACACATGACTGTAACATCAGCAACTCAGGAAGCTGAGGCAGGGAGATCACAAGTTAAAGGACAGTCACAGCAACTTAAAGAGACCCTGTCTCAAAGTAAAAAAATAAAATAAAATAAAAAGGACTAGGGGTATATCTCAGTGGTAAAGCACCCCTAGGTTCAATTACCAGAAAAAAAGAGGTAGTAGAAAAAATAAGTATGGTGAATTATTATACTACATCGCCATTGTTATCAATATTTGTTTAGGACCATAATAATAGACAATGTCACGTATAAGCATTTGTGTCTGGCAACTTGATTTTTGTAGGTTTATTGCTTAGACAAACTGACTTTGATATTTTTCACAGAACCTGTCAGTATAAACAAACTTCTTTTAGATTTAATATTTCATTTGATTCCTCTGTCGACAGTTATATTGATATTTTAATCTAAGGTGCTTTTTTCATTTTGGAATACTAGATTTATATTATCTAGGGTTTGAGAAGGAAATTTAATTTGATTTATTGTTCTTTTTGAAATATAAATGATGCTATTTTGTTCTCTGAATACACAAATAATATGAATAAAAATATTACTTGAATTTTATTTTGCATTTTCTACAGATTTGTAAATCTAAGCACAACCTAATTAAATTTTATATGTCTTAGTTTCTCTAAATGTGAAATGGAAAAATGCAATTCATGCTCCATTTTTTAATATGTGATGTGTGATCAAAAGCTTCATAAAATAATTTTCCAGAAAATAATGTCTAATATACTTTACGTCATCAATTACCATTTTAAATCATGAAAATTTTAAATTTGCTTCTAAATTTCTATCTCTAAAATTTTTATAAGATCAATCAGAGTTCTATGGAAGCTCTCATATTGCAAGGGTGTCTTAGGGTACAGAATCTTACAAAATTTGTCCTCCTACAGCTGTCCTGGTTACTGTAGTAATCACAAGACATCATAAGGCACTCAGCCTTGGTAAGTGTTGCTCCAATTGGCTACCTCTTTTCTAGTTTTCTTTTTTTTTTAATTGCTGTTTTAATTTTTACTAACATTATAACCATTGACAATAAAGTAGTAGCTGTTTCTGCATTGCCACACTAAGCAAAGGTACTGCTTAACTCTAAAGAATCCTTTCACTCCTAAAACAATGTATTCTGCACAGCTGAGAACCCTTGCATCTAGCAACCGTCTAGTAGAGAATAAGCAATCTCTGGTGCTGGGGCTAAGTGGCTCATTGACAGAGTTGTGGCTGTCATTGATTAATAATTACAGAGGTTAGCAAGAATTAAGGGCTTTGCATATGCCAAATACTATGCTCACCACTTTCCCAGCACTATCTTACTTCATTTTCAAAACAATTCTTTAAAGTGTTATTTTATTTCCATTTGATATATGAAGAACCTGAGACATATCTGGAGATCAATATACTACTCTCTAACCCTTCAGTTCCTTAAATTTAGAATGAGATAGATGTAATTTAAATATCACTTTTGCCACTTACCAGCAAATTCCATATTTTCTCTCTCAGTTGACAATCCTGAAGCATGAATCAAACAGTAGTTGACCAAAATGGCTTAGGAAAGCTTGATGAGGCCAAAGAATAAAAATCATAACCAGAAGACACATTTTTACACAATAAAGCATCACATAAACCAATCTGTAATTTTATATTTATTATTCCTTTTAGTTATTATTCAATTTTAGTTGACCTATGGATGGAAATACCAGGATATCTGCCCACTTCTTCTCTTTCTTCCACCTCTTCCACACACACTATACAATTCATAATGACTTCTAGAGACCAGAACTTTTAAAATATGACATTGCAGGCTATTCAGATCTTTGAAAACAAACTGATTTCAAAAGATCATTTTGAATACAGAAGAGAAAAATCAGTTAATTTATTTCAATAATTCAGATTTGTTTTATTTTTTAAATAAAAATATATTTATGGAATATTCCTGGGAAACTGAATCTATAATATGATTTTCCTGAGCACATATTACTAGGAACAGACACTTTCATCAAGTAGATATGACATGGGGTCCTTGAGGAGCATCTCCATGAAGGTCCTTTCACTATTAAGTTCATGGTGGAAGGTACATGTGTGACAGCTAACTTTATGAATTAACATGGCTAGACTGTGGTGCCCAGATATTTGATCACACAGAAGTCTAGATGTTTTTATGAAATTATCTCAAGTTGGGCAATTTCAGCCTCAGCAAATTAGTGAGGCCCTAAGCAATTCAGTGAGACCCTGTCTTAAAGTAAAAAATAAAAACGTCTAGGGATGTAGTTCAGTGGTAAAGTGCCTCTGGGTTCAATTCCAAGTAACAAAAACAAAAATTAAAAGTTATTTTTAAAATAAGATTACCATTTAAATCAGTGAACTTTGTATAATGTATATTACCCTCCAGAATTTAGTGGGTTTCATCGAATCAGTTGAAGATCTTTTGTAAAAAGGGAAAGAAGTCCCTGGAGGAAGAGCAACACAGTAGGTGCTCAGCAAGTAGAACTGATGGACAGTTAGTAGGTGCTACTTTGAAAAGGACACACAGAAATAAAACCTTCCCACAGAAAAAGTTAATCTCCTCAGAGACCATGGTCCAAACAAAGGAGAAACCCTCTTCTTTGTGTAGATTTTGATGTTTCTTTGTCAAAATAACTTCATTTTTCAACACTGGGTATGATTTTATTTTTTCTCATAAAATTAAGTATAGCCTTTTCCAACCTTTGGTCTTCCATATTTTTGTGCTCCCTCCCTCCTTCTCTCTCTCTCTCTCTCTTCCACTTCTGTCTTTTTTTCTCTCTCTCTTTCCATTATCCAGCCCCAAAGAGTATCAGATCCCTTCCTCGATGAACCTTCTGGAACCCATTAACTGTGACATTATGCAATTGACTGACAGTTGGATAAGAATGTCAGAGGTCCATGTTATATTATGTTATCTTCTGTCTCCCCACTCCCTGCTTTCCCCTAGAATGAACACAGTAATGGCAGAAGATAGAAAGATTTTAACGCTGAAAAATCTGGCTTACATGAAGTCCCCATGCAATTGCTTGGAATAAGGACTAGTGTATACTAAAAGTCTTTGTGATTATTCACCACCATCTGCTCCTACCAGGATTGTCAGTTCTGGATCAGTCCCTCTCTTTTTCTCCCTTCCTACTCCTGCCCACTATGGAGGTGCCTCGTGTAATCTTAGGAAGAGCTATTATTTGGTAGCTATTTTAACACATGTATACTCAGTATTACTCCTTTAAGCAATACTAGAAGCTCACTAGAGAACTTAGAAGAGCACTGAAAAAGAAAAAAAATAAATACTTTATTTTAATGTAGGGAATGTTTGCAATAAAATGAACCTTTAAATGTTTTCCTAAAACACAGATACTTATTTTATCCAGTCTCAAAATCTACACCTCATTTTGTCAATGTGGGGCATTTATGCCTTTGTATGAAAAATCATTTCAGCTGTGTTAACTTTTGATAGCCATTGATACTTAAAACTAATACACACACACACACACACACACCCCTTCAAAGTGCGTCAATGCTTTAGTGATTAGCAGTATCCTGAAGGACAAAGGATGGAGAAGAAAAGATTGAAATAAGTATAGGTCCTTGCCATATTTTCTAAGTCTGTGGTTGTTCTTGAAATGAAGAATGGAGACGTGAACACCCACATTGCGCTGATTTTGGAAACAGCAAACAACTACGTGAGGCCTCTGCTGAAAATAGTACTTCTGCATGTAGCAAAATGAAGAGGCTCACTGATTTGGATGGTGATGAATGAGATGAGAAAAATGATGTGTGTGAGGGTGCTCTACATATCATTCCGGGAGCAGAAGACTGATGGATACACTCTATCTACATTTTGCTGAAGCCTAATAGAGATTTGCTTGTTTTATAAGGTGTCAGAGTACACTGTTATCACATAATGTGAAAGTTTCCTGACTTAGGTTTTTAGTGGTCAGAACCACAGTCTGAACAAAGAAAGACATTTCTATGGATTGCTTATCACTTTATTTTTAAATTTTCTTTTATTCTTTAAATGATCAGTGAAAGTTATAAAAATGTCTTAACATGCTGAAGAAAATTTTATGTATTTATTTACTTAATGGTACTGAGGATCAAATATGGGACCTCTGTCCATGAGGTCCCAGGCCCAGAAAGATCAGTTTTGAAACAAAAAGAAAAACAAATAAATAAACAAAAATCTCAAATTCATTTCAATCACTATTCATTTAATATTCTGTTAAAAATAACATATACAAATAGGAAAATAAATAGAACATTTAATCCTATTGGTTCCATGTCTTTGAGTAACTATAATGAGCTGATGTTAATTTAAATATTTTTATTGTTGGAAATAATGTAAAGACTTATAGAATTTTTGTAGTAATATCATTAATGTTTTAAGTGTGTATTTAGTTTGAACTTCTCTGGTTAAAAGTATAAGAAGAAATTTCCTAAATGTAGCTTTCCCAGTAATATTTTTTAAATGTCTTACTCTTTAATTAGTTTTGCAAATTAGGCACTAAGAAATTGACCATTAGTCTCTGAATTTCTCTGAGTCCTCTTAGTCTGGACTCTAGCTTCATTTTCCTCTTAGAGAAGCTAGACTTTGCTATCAACCCTGATGATTTTAGAAATTAATCCACATCATGGAGAATTACAGCACTGCTTTCATTACTGGATACAATCTAAGTTCAAAGAATTGAGATGCTTAGGCTAAGAGCCTTCAGAAAAGACTCTTTTGAGGGTACGGCCTATTCAAAATGTATATACATATAGGAAATATCTATGATTTTTCTGGACAGTTTTGTGATATAGATACAAATGAGTTTGTGCCAATAGGAGGATAACTATATCATCCTTTTAGGGCAGGTGATTCAATCATATTTGGAAAAGAAGAGCAATAACAAATGCAAAGGGACAGATGGCAGGTATGAAATGAGAATAAGAGAAAGAAGAAGGTCCCAGAGAATTGTGAGGTACCAGGACTTAAACATGAAGCAGGATTAGCTTTGCTGATGAGGATAACATAAGCTTCCCCAAAACATAGAGGAATATTTATTTATTTATTTATTTATTTTTATTAGTTGCTCATGACAATACAATGATCTTGACATATCATACATTTGAATCAAATGGGGTATGAATTCTCATTTTTCCAAGTGTACAAGTTGCAGAATCACATTGGTTATATGGCCACATCTATACATACAGCCATACTAGTGTCTATTTTATTCTGCTGCCTTTCCTATCCCTCCCTCCCCTTCCCTGCCCTCCCATCACCTCTCTCTACCCCATCTAATGTGACACATTTCTCTCATTTTTTTTCTTCCCCCTCACATCATCATACATGTATTTTGTGTAACAATGAGCGTCTCCTTCCATCTTCCGTGCATAGAGGAACATTTAGAGGAAAAATATGGATGTGAAACATATGTGATGAGAAAAAGAAGATAAATTGTGGTGAACAAAAGACAAGAGGCTTAAAGAATGAGAAAAATAAAGATAGTTTCTGTAAGATGCATAAAAAAATCAGTAATTTGTAAAAATTCTAAGAATTTGGCTAAGAATATAAACAAACAAATAAGTTAGCACATTGTTACCGTTTAGGTATGGTGTCCCCCAAAAGCTCACGTGTGAGACAATGAAAGAAGGTTTGGAGGAGAAATGATTGAGTTATATCCTTAATCTAATCAGTGAATTAATCCCTTATGGGATTAACTAAGTGGTAACTGAGGCAGATGGGGTGTGGCTATATGGTATATATTTTGAATCTGGAGTGCCGAGTCTCTCTCTCTTTGCTTCCTGATGATGTAAGCTGCTTCGTTCTGTTACAGTCTTCTGCCATGATGTTCTGCCTCACCTGGAACCCAGAGAAGTGAGCTGGCCTTCTGTGGACTAAGACCTCTAAAACAGTGAGCCCTGAAATAATTGTTCCTCCTCTACAATTGTTCTGTTTGGATCCTTTAGTCACAGCAACGAAAAAGCTGACTAAAACACACATTTTTCTGTCTCACTATGTTCTGGGCACTGGCTGAGCGACCTCAATGTTTCAGAAATTAATCACATAGCTTCTGAGGATTGGCAGTAGGACAACCCACTGGAAGAATTCAAGCATGAATAGATGATTGGTGGGGGCCTTCAGACCCCACAGAGGAACTAGTGTGGCTTCTAACGGGGGGGCTTTCAGGGAAGCTAGTGGAAGGGGTTAAAGTGGGAAGTTTATGAGCAAGAAACAGGTAAACAAAATGTGTTTGTAATCAAATGGTGACATCTCTGGGTATGAACTCTTGGGGCTGAATCTTGTTCTTTTAGGTGAGATCACCCTGGAAGTGGGTCTTCTGAGAGTAAAAGGCAAGAGAAATGTTAGACTTAACTTTGGCTTTTCAAAAAACTAATATATTTTAAATATATATAAACTAATATTAATATATAATGTATATAATATATAATTAATATATAAACTAATAATATATAATATGTAATATATAACTATATATTCCACTTGCTTAAGATATATATATATATATATATATATATATATATATATATAAATCTCTCTCTCTATATATATATATATATAGTCATTGAATAAATTTGGTTTTCATGTTTTGTTTCAGAATTTCTGATAGAGGAGAGTGTTTCTAAATTAATCTCATGTATGACACTGAAAATGTTACAACTTTAAATAGAGATCCCAGTACGTACATGGATGAAATTCATCATCAAATTATTTAACTGGCAGCTGCACCCATTTATCTGTAATTTCTAAAGCTTGTGAGCAACAGGGAAGCTCATCCTATGCATTTGCTTTGGTTCTGCTGGGTGCGCTGGCACATGCCTATAATCCCAACAACTCAAGAGGGACCTCAGAGACTAGATAATAATGATACCATCCAGTGTGCTGTGACACAGACAGGGATACCCTCACAAGAAGCCAAACAGATGGAACTGTCTGATGTTGGACTTTTAGCCTCCAAAAATATGAGCTAATCAAGCAATTTTCCTTGAAAAAAAAAACTCATGTATTTTGTAATAGTAAGGAAAAATGGATTAATGCACTTACTTTGGACTTTTATTTGATATTTTTAGGATTGTATTTGCACATGAATTTTAATACCAATTAGTCAAAAATAGCCTTTGAGATTTCCTACTGTTTTTAATATTTTTCTCTGACCAGTGTAAAATGGATATCGAGATAATATATTTAGCACATTTTTGCCTTGGTAACATAATTACTTTTAGAGGAACATATGAAGAGCCCATTTGACTTCCTTCCTGTCTTTGATTGGTCCAGTATTATAATCTTAATCACACAGATGTAGTCTCATCCTGTGGGATCACTTTCTTCTATCAGCAGACCTAATAAAACAGTGGGGAAGGAAGTACCAGTAAGAAGGTGGTCTGGTAATACCAGGAAAAGGAGATTGTACTAAGTGAGCCTAGATAATAAGAAGCGGCTTCTGGTGGAGTAGAACTTCATCAGTGGAAGCTTCTGACCACAAAGCCACTGTACTCTAGGTTGCATTGTCTCCTTCCTCCTTAGCCCCCAGGGCAAACTGTGACAATGATGTCAGACTTTGGTTCAGGTGCACAGAGCAGAGATGAAAAATAATACAAATTTTGGAATTTTTTTTTTTAAGAAAAAGGGAAAATTTTGAGCTGGGTGCAGAGGGCACACCTATAATCCCACTGGCTTGGGAGACTGAGGCAGGAGGCTTGCAAGTTCAAAGCCAGCCTCAGCAAAAGTGAGGTGCTAAGCAACTCAGTGAGACCCTGTCTTTAAATAAAATACAAATAGGGCTGGGGATGTGACTGTGGTCAAGTTCATCCCTGGTAGCAAAAATAAAAAATAAAAGAAAATTTTAAGAACAAGTTTTCAAGTTGACTAAATGGATTGCTTCTATAATATTTCACACCAAAGTCATTCTTCATTTTCTCTGAATGCTTTTCTTTCTTCTTCAACAGTTTCCCTGGAGTTGAAATATTTTGGTAGAACAGACAAAACGCAAGTACTTTTTAGAATGCTAAGCAATGAAGGGTTACATTAGCATGAGCCCCATATGATTTGTATGCTCAGGTTAAAATTTAGATTCTGTTTCAATAGGGCTGGGGTTGGATTCAGGATGGAGCTTTCCAGGTGATGTTGAAACTACTAACGTTGCTAAGTAGATGTTAATTCCACTGTTTCCTTGCTGGCTGCTTTCATTTGTCTTCCTAGCATCCTAAGCTACTAGGTAAACTGAAAAACCTAAAACATTCCTGGATCAGCTGCATTTATATCTCAATAAATAGAGAGTCCAATCTTTATATTTGTAGACGTTCTTCAATCTAGCAGTTGTGTGACTTTTATTCTCTGGAATGCAGTATATTATAAGTTTATTGCAATAGGCAACATAATAATAGTAGAATAAATATTGACAGGTTGTTGAGACACTTGTATTATATTTTATACTCTGCACATAACTGGCTATGTTAGACTAATAAGCTCTCAGTATCCTTTCAACTTGGTGATTCAAAAGCTGTGAGCACAAGACAGACTATTTAGTCTAAGATGTCATTCTCCAATATTTATTGGGTTTTGAATAATAAATGCAGATCTTCCTGTACATCTCTCTGCTGAGGTTGCTTTTTTGGTGGTAAGATGCTTCTCCAATATTGCTTTAAAGCCTAAAAATTTTTAATTCTTCCTAAAATTACTTTTTTTCTCTTACCATTTAGATCTGTTATAACAGGAGAAGCCACACCCAGAAGCCCCTGATGATCAATTATTTTCTTTGCCTGGATTTTTGTTATGCAACACAACTAGGTTGCTCTGCTACAGGGAGGCTCACAAGATAAATTGCCTCCCTTTGGCTGTGTCGTTTTCTTCAATTACACAAACAACAGCTGGAAAATCTGGAGATGAGAACTACAAGAATTCTGGGAGATGCTAACGATTAGCACTTGCATTATTAGTCTCTGGAGGTTCTTCAAGCTCAGAGTCCCCCATGGCACTGTCAGAATAGCAAAGTGACACAGACGCAGTCAGCACTCAGGAATCATTCAGCTTCTGAGGATAATGCTTTCCCTGGGCACAGGGTTGTTTGCCCCCAGAGTCCCACGATCTGCGTAGGAATCAACAGACACTGCATGGCCATGATGGGTTTAAATAGATCTAATCATTCTGGAAGGCAGATAGCTGTGAAAAACCTTGTTACCCTGGGAAGGAAGCCTATCTTTCTCTAATAAAACAGAATGTAGTTACTGTACTTTTCGTTTCCTAAAGCACTCTCCTTTGTATTATTAATTTTTTGAAAGTGCAAGTTTGGGAAAGCCTTTAGAGACACTGAACCTATCAACTATTCATCTTCTGACCGAATAAATTTCTTTATCAAAATAATGCTTGTGAAATGCTATTTTGTTTGTGGTCCTCTAAGGAGAGCATGTTCTCTCTCTCTGCCTATTCTGCTCCATTAAGAGTAAAGCTTATAATGATATGACTTCCCACAAAATGAAAAAGAAAATGTCCTCAGATAAGCTGAAACACTGAGGGTGGGTAATTTGCCAGTAAAACCTTTAATACTATTGTGCAGACGCTTTTGCAGCTCATGCTTTTGGTGTACCTTGAAGCACTTTTTGAAGGTATAGGATTTGCCCCTAAACAAGAGTGGTTGTTTATTAACAATATGTAGGTAAGAAGCAGGCAATATATACTAGAGAGGCTTTTTCAAGAAACCTTGCAAAGAAAGATAAGCAAGTGGTAGAAGTTAATGTAGCGTTCATGATGTGAAGGCAATGAGGTACATCTTGTGGCAAGAGCCTGCGCTTTGGAATTGGCCACATCAACCTTAAATACTTCCCAGTTTTGCAGCCCTGACCACAATCCTTTCTATTTCTATTTTCCACTTTTATATTTGTAAAATAGAAGTACTATTTTTTCCACACAGGACCGTGGGATGAATCAAATCCGTTTGAGTTAATTTCCTCATACAAAAGTTAATTTCCTCATACAAAATAGGTGACTATTTTAAGTTAATTTCCTCATACAAAATAGGTGACTACTAAATGTTAGTTTTGCTAATGTACATTGATAGGCAGAGTTCACTGTTCCTACCTTTGTTGTATCTCTAGGATGGCCCCTATGATGTCATGTAGATTTTATGATACTTCATTGAGGTTGTTCAGGTTTAAGTCCAGTTAGATTTTGCTTTTTCTCTTAGGGTCTATGTTTTATGATGTAAAGAACATTTAAATTTGGGTTGAATTATTTTGTGTTCATTGTTTTTCACTAGTAAAGATGGGAATGGTAATACTTCTGAAAGTAGCTATGAAGTTTAAAGGAAGAACTGTATAATGTCCTCTCTTATGGCAGAGCACTCAGTACCATCACCAAGTACATGTTGGTTCCACTCTTGCCTACTTTTCCTTTACATGACCAATGCCTCAGTTTCTGACACATATGTCACATGTAATGCCATTTGTTTAACAGTGAAGGAATCTTTAGATAAAGAAGTGAGTGAATATGTGAGTAAAATAGAGCATTGGGAAAAAATCCAAAAGATTTTGGTTCTAATTCTTGTTTACCTTCAGCTATGATCTGCATGACCTGGGCAATGCACTCTGACTCTCTGGGTCCTCTTGTTTGTAATTGTAAAGGAGGATTTGAGTTGGGATACATATGATCTATCTTCCAGGTTTAGTCCCCAGGACCTGAGAACTTATCAAGATCTATAGATTTTTGTCAAGATCTACAGATTTATTTATAGAAAATTCTATTTTCATTGGAAAAAGAAGAGCTCAAGGTAAATTACAGAGTGTTTCCATTTTCCTCTAATGTCATTGCTAAAGAGTAAGAGATCATTGAAAGACTGAAAGATACCCACTGTGTTTATAGTCTAATTACAACCAATTTCTTCTGGACAGTGGAAAATGGGATAGTATCATATCATTCTACTGTTTCAGACTTATTAAATCAAGTACTTTTCTCTCAGAAATCACTTCATGAGGAAGGACTTCTGAAGCCTTAGGATGCAACATTATGCTTTGGCTTCTTCATTTAAACTACCTCACCATGGTGACTTTAAAGCACCCTAGTTCTTAAGGTGTGACTTCTGGACCAGAAAGAACTGGAAACTTACTGGAAATAGATATTCTCAGACTCCACACATTGCTTCTGAATCAGTAACTGGGTAAAACCCAGCAATCCACAATCCAGGTAATTTTGATGTTCACTAATGTTTGAGAATCATTGCTTTAAGAAAACACATAATTAAATGTTGACTAGTTCTATAAACCTGGATATATCTATGCTTTATAATAACTCAAATGAAATTCTATCATCTTAGATAACTGATATATATTACAAATAAGTGCTTACATGCTCAAAGAATACCCTATACTCTTCCATTTTCCTAATTTAGTAATTATCCCAGACCTTCATTAAAAAAGAACAGTGAAGTGATCTGGTTTGAGGAGCACTGACCCATTGTCAACATGAATACATGCATTTGTTTTCTCTTCCCTCTCTTCCTTCTAAAAACATGCTGTCAAATATTCAGGATAAATAAGACTTCTAAACAGTTTGAGATGAAATGATGTTGGTACACAAACCTTAGGCCCAGCAGCCATGTTGCCTTTGATCCTCACATCCACACATTTCTTCCTCATCACATTCCCTTTTGCTGATGCAGAGGAGAGATCAGCAGCAGAAGGCACAACTGTCTTACAGGTTTTCTGTGTTTTCATTTCACTTCCTTTACTCTCCTGTAGTTTCATAAATAATGAGAAAAATTTCTTTCCCTGGACTTTCATCATAGCTAAAGGAAAGAAAAAAAAAATCTCATTAAAATAATGAAGTGATGTCAGCATGATTAGTTGTGCCCCAAAGCCATTGAAGTCCACAGATAAAGAAAACACTCAACTGCCTAGGCTCTGATTGTGAGATAAAGTCAGCTGCCCACTTTCAGCATCTGTGATAAGGAGGGAGCAACCTTTTGGCACAGCCAAACTTAGATGAATGATCTGTTTCATCCTGTGCTGCAGCTGGATCAATTTGGTCACTAGGAGTAGACAGATTTCATCTGAGCCTGGTGACAGAAATTCATTTGACACAAAGAAATCATCGAGAAGTTGGCAACACCTGTTGTCAAGGAAATGCATTTAAACATGAAAACAGGAAAAATCTTTCAGTTAAGTAAGCATGTTGGAGAGGAAGAAAATGAGGGTTCACTAAACACTTTAAGTTATTGTGTCAAATAAATGTGTTTTATGGTTAATTAAGCACTATACTTGGCTAATATGTGTGGTCCTTCCCTGAACTTGGACCAGTCCTTTGTTTCTCAAGAGTTTGAATTTAAAGACATTAACACACTAGATAGAGTTGTTTTTAATTCTGAAAAGAAATAAATATATAATTCTCTTGGACAAGGTGTCTGGTAATCCTGATTTATGGGATTGCTCCTCATCAGAATGTGTCACAAGGGGGAAACAATTGCCTGTATTATTATAGCTCATTTGAACTGATAGTAAATATCTGAAATCACACAAATCATTGTGATAAAGTTTTAGAAGCTCTAACTAAAACCAAAGGCAAAAAAACAGATGTTTGTGTTTTGGTTAATAGGGCTAAGATGCTTTTATTTTGCCACAAAAGGAAGCTGTGGTGTCACTGGCAATGGAAGAAGATATTCTGAAACACCTAACTTCTTCCAATGTGAAACACACAAATAAATAAGTTATTAGAAAAGACCTAGAAATATGGATTGACTGTAAATGGAGTTTACAGCTTGATATATGTGAATTGAGTTGCAATACCAATAACACGAATGCTCAGCCATAATAGGATTCCTAAGAGAGTGGGTGGTTATAGGCCTCAAAAGCCATAATAGCTATCCCCTCTCTCTTTAATGACTAATTCTTCTCTAATCATGTTCTGTAGGTAATGCTGTGGATGGGATTTAGTCATTTAATTATGAGAGTAGGGGAAAAAAGGACCATAAACCAAAGCTCATGTTACTCAAGTAGAAATAAAAACTGACTGTCTTAAATCCATCTCATTGTGGCAAAGCAAAGGGTTGCTAGGAGACACTGAAGTATTTTCATTCCAAATAAAATAGTAAAGATTCATTCTCCACGTTTTGAAATTCTTGCAGTGTTGTAGTGTTTCACAGATAGTCCTCAAGGCTTACCATGTGAGCTGTAAGTACCATTACCCTTCAGGGTAGTTATACATTTTAACTAGTTCTATGAAAATCTGTTTATTCAGGATCGCCTAGGTGCAGGGTATTGGACCTCTACCATACCTGCTTTCCTGGCACTTACATTAAACCATTGGTAGACAGCCAGTGGAGCTCAGGGAGCTTTCAATTTGTTCTCTAAGGAACCCACTGTTACTTTCATAGGGCAAACGTTATGTTTTACACTATCTCCCATGAGTATGGAATTTTTAACTTTTAGGACGATGGATCTGGCCATGCATTAGAATCACCTCAAAAGTTTAAAATGATTGGTTCCTATTCCAGACAAATTAAATCAGACTTGCTTGTGGAGAACCCCAGGTAACTATAGTTTTTAAACTTCACAGATGATTTTAATGTACGTTCATGATTAGGAGTCACTAATTTCTACTTTTGACCAGAAAAGTACATGTGTATCTCATTATTTTGTTTCATCTATTTATTCTTTCTCATTTTATAATTAAAATAATTAAATGATGGCTAATATTTTACTATTTATTTTGTAGACTTAAACATTCCATTCATTATGATCCTTGCTAAATACAATTTTATTGTCTAATCCATAACTTCAATACTAAAATCTAGGAATCTCTTAAGATCTTTGTTTTATACAATTAATTATTTATCCTATATCAGTGATTTAGAAAGAAATTTATGCCATATACATGAAAGATGTTAATAAATTATTAAAGCATGATACCACTTTGTCTTAAATTTTCATAATTTTTAATTTCATATGCTTTTCTATTTTTTGTCATACTGAATCTTTGTTAGCATTAGGTCTTAGTTTTATCTTTAAACTACAGATTTTTTTTTTCTGGTGAATGGCTCATTTTTGCCTTTTAATATTTTAAAATACTTTGAAGGAATTAAGACTTTGAAATTGCCATAAAGAAGAATGCAATGAATATTTACCACCAACAACATAAAACATCACTAATACAGTTAAAGCCCCTTCTATATCCTTCCCTTCTTTGCTGTGTTGACAGATTAATCAAATAAGGACATAGTAGGCCACAGTAAAATCTGACTTTTGGATAAACAACTATTAACTTTTTAGTTGTCTCAAATATTGCATGTGATACAAAAAGTTCATTAAGTATCTGAAATTCACCAATATTTATTTTGAAATTCACCAATTTTGCAACTTTATTCCCTCATGTATTTTTCTACTTTTACAATACATGCAATGATTTAGAAGTTTGATTAAAAAAAGGTTCAAAATTGTCATATGTTCTGTGTATACATATGCAACACATATGTATTAGGATATACGATATCTTTGAATCCTACCTTAATATAGTAATTGTTTTTTTTTAATTATCCATGTTTTTCTAGTTAATTTGTTTTCAATGACATAATATTCCATTGATTGACAATTCACAAATTATAACATAACCAAACAGATACTTCTAAATTTTTACAATCACAAACAACGCTTCTGTGAATATTCTCAAATATCTCCTCAGATACTTAACAGTTCTTCAGAATATATATCTAGAGTGAAATTACTATATTGTGGGCTGTTTATATCTTACCTATTAATCATCAGTCTTACCTATTAATCTGAATAGAGTTGGGGTAACATCAAGCTTTTAGATATGTTAGCAAGGATGAAGTGCCATTTCAAATTGCAATCTTAAATAATTTATATATAATGTTTCATCATATGATCCCCAAAATGCAATGAGATAGGTTCAGTGACAAGGAGTCTAATTGTGACAGTGTGATTTTACCAATTTTTTTATTTGATCCATATTACATTCCAAAGACTAAGCATCATTAGTTACATTTTACAGATGAGGAACCTAAAGTTTAGAGAAACTACATGCTTATCTCAAATCTCTCAGTTCACAATAGAACCAATATTAAAAACTGAATTTTCCAAATTCCAACTTCAAGTTTTCTCCTCTTATTAAAAATCCTAAATTGATATACATATAAGGTTTTTAAAGTTAAAGTAAATAAATTAATTTTGGTATTCCACATTCAAAAACATCTTAAAATATTTTTTTCCATATTCAACAAATTGAGAAGCAAATGACAGTCTAAATGTTTTGAGAAAAGGGCAAGAATATATACTGTGTTTCTTAATTGGAATAAATTCTGACTTAAAATAAGTAGTACTTTGCATTTAGCTAATGCAACAAAATACAGGCAAGTTCTCTTTTCTCTGCATGGTTAAAACCTGATTAGGCAATTGTGTGACCTTCTTACTGACAGTAGTCCATTGTAAAAAGATTGATAGAAAAAAATCATGTATATATATATATATATATATATATATATATATATATATATATATATATATATATTATTTCTAATGTTTGCAATCACTCACCGATAACCCAGGAAGTTTATAATTCAAATTTCTGAGATTATTTCAAAATCATGGACATCAATTTCTTGAAATTATAAACACTATTTAATATACATTTATTGTAGAGATGAAAATGGAAATTTCAAGTGATTAGGTAATTTACACTAAATTTTATTAAATCAATAAAGTGGAAACAAAACCCCTCAACTCATGATAAGAAAGAAAAACTGCAAATATTTTCTAATAATTTTATGAAAAAATTATGAAATTATTTGTAAATTATTTGGTCTGTAGCAGGTTGTAAAATGGTCCCAAAGATGTCTACATGAATATATTACTTTAGAAAGCAAAGGGATTTTTTCCCAGAGGGATTAAATTAAGGATTTTGGAGAGAAGATTGGTTTGGATTATTCAAGTGGTTCCTTTTCATCCACATACCTTCCTTTTTAATTTTTTTTTTCTTTTGGTTCTGGGGATTGAATCCACGAGTACTTCTTCACCATTGAGTTATATTCCCAGATCTTTTTAATTTCAATTTTTTTTTTTATTTTGAGATTGGATATTGCTAAATTGCTAAAACATGTGTCAAAATTGTGAGCATCCTGCCTCAGGCCCCTGAGTTGCTAGAATTATAGGTTTACTCCACCATGCCAGGCACAATCATTCTTAAAAAGGGATAACTTGTTTGTATTCTTAATAGCTGCCATTCTAACTCGAGTGAGATGAAATCCTGGAATAGTATTGATCTGCATTTCTCTAATTGCTAGAGATGTTGAACATTTTTTTCATATATTTGTTGATTGATTGTATATCATCTTCTGAGAAGTGTCTGTTCAGTTCCTTGGCCCATTTATTGATTGGGTTATTTGGGGGTTTTTTTGGTGTTAAGATTTTTTTATATATTCTAGAGATTAATGCTCTATCTGACATGTGTGTGGTAAGAATTTGTTCCCAATTAGTAGGCTTCTATTCACGTCACTGATTGTTTCTTTTGCTGAGAAGAAACTTTTTTTTGTTTTGTTTTACTTAGTTACACATGACAATACAATGATCTTGACATATCATATACTTGAATCAGATGGGATATAATTTCTCATTTTTCTGAGTGTACTGGTTGCAGAATCACATTGGTCCTACAGTCACGTATATACACACAGCAATAATAATGTCTATTTTATTCTTCTGTCCTTCCATTCCCTCCTTCCCCTCCCCTCCCACCACTTCTCTCTACCCAATCTAATGTGACCCACTTCTTCTTTTTTTTCCCCTCACATCGTCATACCTGTATTCTGTATAAAGAAGGGGGTCTCCTTCCCTCTTCCATGCAATTCCCCTTCTCCCTTCCTTTCTCTCCCACCTCTCTTCCCTATCTGGAGGTAATTTTCTTCTCATGCTCTTCCTCCCTACCTCATTTTGAGTCACCTCCCTTATATCAGAGAAGACATTCGTTATTTGTTTTTTTGGGGATTGGCTAACTTCACTTAGCATAATCTGCTCTAATGCCATCCACTTCCCTGCAAATGCCATGATTTTGTTATTTTTTAGTGCTGAGTAATATTCCATTGTGTATAAATGCCACATTTTTTTATACATTCATCCATTGAAGGACAGCTAGTTGGCTCCATAGTCTAGCTATTGTGAATTGTGCTGCTATAAACATTGATGTGGCTGTGTCCCTGTAGTATGCCGTTTTTTTAGGTCTTTTGAGTATAGTCTGAGAAGAGGAATAGCTGGGTCAAATGGTGGTTCCATTCCCAGTTTTCCAAGGAATCTCCATACTGTTTTCCATATTGGCTGCACCAATTTGCAGTCCCACCAGCAATGTATGAGTGTACCTTTTTCCCCACATCCTCACCAGCATTTGTTGTTTGACTTCATAATGGCTGCCATTCGTATTGGAGTGAGATGGTATCTTAGAGTAGTTTTTATTTGCATTTCTCTGATTGCTAGCGATGGTGAGCATTTTTTCATGTACTTGTTGATTGATTGTATACCCTCTTCTGAGAAGTGTCTGTTCAGGTCCTTGGCCCATTTGTTGATTGGGTTATTTGTGGTTTTTGTTGTTGTTGTTGTTTAACTTTTTGAGTTCTTTGTATACCCTAGAGATTAGAGCTCTATCTGATGTGTGAGGGGTAAAAATTTGTTCCCAGGATGTAGGCTCCCTATTCACTTCACATATTATTTCTCTAGCTGAGAAAATTTTTTTTTTAGTTTGAATTCGTCCCATTTGTTGATTCTTGGTTTTAATTCTTGTGCTATAGGCATCTTATTAAGGAACTTGGGGCCTAACCCCACGTGATGGAGATTAGGGCCAACTTTTTGAGAAGAAACTTTTTAGTTTGAACCCATTCCATTTATTTATTGATTCTCGATATTAATTCTTGCACTATACGAGTCTTATTAAGGAAGTTGTGGTCTAATCTGATATGATGGAGATTTGGGCCTCCTTTTTCTTCTAATAGACTACAGTGTCTCTGATTTTGTTCCTAGGTCCTTGATCCACTTTGAGTTGAATTTTTATGTTCATTTTGTTGCATATTGATTTCCAATTTTCCCAGCATCATTTGTTAAAAGGCTATCTTTTCTCCAATTTACGTTTTTGGCACCTTTGTCAAATATAAGATAACTATAATTATGTGGGTTAGTCTCTGTGTCCTCTATTCTGTATTATTGGTCTACAAGTCTATTTTGTTGCCAATTCCATATGGTTTTTGTTACTATTGCTCTGTAGAATAAGGTCTGGCATAGTGATGCCACCTGCTTCACTCTTCTTGCTAAGAATTTCTTCAGCTATTCTGGGTCTCTTATTTTTCAAGATGAATTTCATGACTACTTTTTCTATTTCTATGAGGAATGTCATTGGGATTTTTATTGGAATTGCATTAAATCTCTATTGTTCTTTTGGGAGTAGTAAGAATACAAACAACAATAAATGTTGGCAAGAATGTGGGGGAAAAGGCACATTCATATATTGCTGGTGGCACTGCAAATTGGTGCAGCCAATATGGAAAGCAGTATGGAGATTCCTTGGAAAAGTGGGAATGGAACCACCATTTGCCCCAGCTGTCCCTCTCCTCAGTCCATACTCAAAGGACTTAAAAAACAACATACCACAGGGACATAGCCACATCAGTGTTTATAGCAGCACAATTCACAATAGCTAAACTGAGGAACCAACCTAGATGCTAGTCAAGAGATGAATGTATAAAGAAAATGTGATATATATATATATATATATATATATATATATATATATATATTTCAGCATTAAAAGAGAATAAAATCATGGCATCTGCAGGTAAATGGGTAAATGGATGGAGAATATAATGCTAAGTGAAATAAGCCAATCCCTCCAAAAAACAAATGCTGAATGATTTCTCTGATTTAAGGATGCTGATACATAATATGCTGCGGGGGTGGGAAGGGTGGGAGGATTAAATGAACTCTAGATAGGGCAAAGGGAAAAGGAGAGGGAGGGAAAAGGAGGGAGCATAGAGGCAAGAAAGACTATGGAATGTGATGTTCATCATTACCCTAAGTACCTGTATGAAAACATGGAGGATGTGACTCTACTTTGTGTACAACCAGAGATATAAAAAATTGTGCTCTGTATGTGTAATATAAATTGTAATGCATTCTGATGTCATATATAACAAATTCAAATTAAAAATAAAACGTACAAAAAATAGAAAACGTCAAAAATAGATAATTGATTTTATCTTACAGTAGATATCTCTATTAAATATTGTGAATATATATTTAAAAAAGGGAATAACTTCCCAGCTATGGACAGAAGGAATTGTAGAAAATGGTCAGAGAGATAAAATCTTTCTGGGTTTGAAGTTGGCCATGAACCAAGAAATGTGGGCAACCTCTAGAAGGTAGAAAAGGTGAGAAATAGACTCTCAGAATTATTCAGCATATACTTGTACATTGTTGTACTGCAGACTAGTACAACCACTTTGGAAAGCAGTGTGGAGATTCCTCAAAAAACTAGGGATGGAACCACCATATGATGCAGCTATCCCTCTCCTTGGTATTTTCCCAAAAGTTCTGAAATTGGCCTACTACAGTAATACAGCCATGTCAATGTTTATAGCAGCGCAGTTCACAATAGCTAAATTATGGAATCAACCCAGATGCCTGTCAGTAGGGAAATGAATGAAGAAAACATATATATATATATATATATATATATATATATATATATATATATATATATATACATACACATACATACAGTGGAGTTCTACTCAGTCTTTAAAGAGAATAAAATTATGACTTTTTCCAGTAAATGGATGAAAATGGGGAATATCAAATTAAGTGAAATAAACCAAACTCAACCTTGAAGTTTGAAGATTTTCCTCATATGAAGAAACTAGAAATAAAGAAATTAAATTAAAGGGCTGGAAGGATAGAATTTCTTAAAGGGAATATAAGTAATGTAGAAGAAGATCAAGAGACAGAGTACAGGAATTAAGGGGAGGCAATGCCGAATGAAATATTAGAAAATCATGTTATGCGCATATATAAATATACCACAGGGAATTTTATTATGCATAATCAAGAAGAACCAATTAAATACAAATAAATACATAAACAAAATGAAGTCTAGTAGAGTAGAGGAAGGGAAATGGGAGAGGGGAGGGAGAATGGGAGGGAAAATTCTAAAGAAAAGGAAGGAGATCATTAACTGAGATCAAATTCCTTGAATGT
Source organism: Marmota monax (assembly GCF_021218885.2). Lineage (NCBI taxonomy): Eukaryota > Metazoa > Chordata > Mammalia > Rodentia > Sciuridae > Marmota > Marmota monax. The sequence goes on along the minus strand of NW_026695199.1, from coordinate 3,008,470 downwards.
GTGTATTATTTTATCAGGATTAACCCAACTACTATGTATAACTACAAATCTCCAATTTTTTAAAAAAGTGCATCCAGAAGGTACTGAAACCCTTCCAGCAATTTAATTCTAAGCCAGTGAGACCTGTGTTGTTGTTCTACAAAACTCTGAGATACAATTTGGTGTTATTTTAAGCCCCACATTTTGTGGTAACTTATTACAGTGACTGTTATGGTTTGGATGAGAGGTGTCTTTTGAAAGCTCCTGTTAAAGCAGGAATATTCAGAGGTAATGTGATTAGATTATGAGAGCTGCAATGTCATCATTCCATCTAGTTTGAATGGACTGACTGGTGGTAACAGTAGTGGCTGGAGGAGGTGAGTGCTGGGTTCAGTCCTGGAAGTGTGCATCTTCCCTGCCTCCTCTTTTCCTGCTTTCTCTGGGTTTTCTGATCCTGCCATGAGCTGAGCAGCTGGCCTTAGAGGGGCCCTTCCCCCATATTGTGTTGCCTCACTTTGAGGCCAAAGCAATGGAGTTGATCATGTATGGAGTCAGACCCATGAAACTGTGAGCCACAAATAATCTTCCCCTCTTCTAAATTGTTCTTATAGGGTATTTTGGTTACAACTATATGAAAGGTGACAAAAATGGTGGCAATAGGAAAATAATATGTGGTCTACTTTGCCATGCCACTAGCATGTTTGGATGGTTGGTAAACTCAATATTTCAATATACATTTCTTGATAAGAATTATGATGCTAGTTATATTTAGGAGAAATAATATCAGATTTGATTAGGAGACCTGGTACCTTATGTTTTTGTGTAAAGAACCAGCATGGTTTTTATTTTGAAATACTGATTCACAGTATCCATCTCAAGAATTTCTCATTTAGAATTTCTTAATTTCCTGATGGGAATACAAAATGGCATTGTTGCTTTGGAAAAATGGTTAAGCACTTGGCAAAACCCCAAATACCTATCATCTGTTATTCAATTGTAGTACCCATACAATTGAATTCTCAAAAATAAAAACTTACAAACTATCGATCAAAGGTAGTGATATGTATGAATCTCAAAATAACTCATACTAAAATAAAACAAAAACATTATATGACATGTTTCTAAATATAGTATAGTTTTAAAAAGACAAAAGTGAAAAAGGCAAAAAAAAAAAGGGATTTTGAGAAGCTGGGAGTTGAGAAGTCACTGCTTGCAATGGGTAGTGAGGGAGCTCTGTAGGGTTATTCAAAAGTTCTATATCTTGATAGCAGTAGTAGTGCAAGACAGAGTAGATTTGTTCAAATTCAGTGTAACTTTGCACTTAAAAAGGGTGAATTTTACTTTATATAATTATACCTTAGAAAGCTTAGGTTATAAAAATAAGACACCTATTTAAATGTCTTAGACTTTCACCAACTTAGATTAAACTGGAATATACTTTAAAATTTTTTAATGTGTGCATAATAATTATATAGAATAGTTGGTTTCACTGTGGTTTATTTGTATATGTACATTACATAGAGAATTTAATTTTTTAGTGCCTCCATTACCCTCCTTCCTGTGGTCCCCTTCCTTTACCTCACTGATCTTTGCTCTATTTTCGTGAGATCCCTTTTTGTTTTTTCTCTGTTCTTTAATAGTAGTATACTTTTAAGTCAAATGACAACAAGTATCTGAGACAGTTTAGGAAATATTGTGCTAATGAATTTCAGAGGGATAGAAATCTTTCACTTGACTATTAACTAAGTACTGAATAAATTGTAAAATCCCCAGTGAAAATATTTCTCTCATGAGATTGTTAGGTTCAACTCTGATCCAATTTTTAAACAACATCCTAAGAGAGCTATGCATTCCAGGTCATTTGTGCTTAGAGATAAAGATTATCCTGTCCCAATCAATTTTCCTAAAAATGAGTTTTAAGCAATTCCCAAACTGCTGTAAATGAGCCTCAGAAGTCATCTTTTCCTGCAGTGAATCGATGGGATTTCTGTAGTATGAGGCTGTTCGTTTCCTTCCCCAAGAGTTATTATAATTAGAAATGTTCTTGTTAAAAACTATAGAAGAAACTTATCTCGAGTAAAACCATATACTGATTTAAAGATAAAATTGTCACTTATTAAGCTATTAAAATTCATCTCATATAAAGAACAGGGGATTTTGTTTAGTAGCTTTTTTGGATTTTTAAAGAGCCTGAGGAGTTGCACAAAATACATTGATATATTTAAAATACTCATTACCTCTTCTGTAGTGTCTTATATTATAAATATTATATAAAAAATATTTTGGCATACAGTAGTTCAATGAAGTGTTGCCCTACAATCCAAGAAATTCTCCTAAACCAAAGACCCTGAGAATCTGGGCAGGGATTTCAGGAGTCCTGTTGATATTTAACGTTAGCCTATGGTGAGAAGCAACTCTGACATTTCCTGATTCTGTGAGAAGGATGTAAAGAAATGAAAGACCAAAGACCTTCACTGAGACAAAGATTTGTATTTGTTTTTTTTTCTGAGTTATAAAAAATATCAGGGGGCTGGGGATATAGCTCAGTAGGCAGAATGTTTGCCTCACATGCACAAGGCCTTGGGTTCAATCCCCAGCTCTGTACACGCACATAAACAAACAAACACACACACACACACACACACACACACACACACAAATCAGTATTGAAGAAGAGGAGTATGGTTATAGTTTTCAAAGCAACTTCCACAGCTGTATAAATGATATGATGACACAGGACAAGAAGCATTGTTACTGGAGGTAGCTAGAGTAGTTAGAAAGCATTCCAATAGGCCAGGGATGCAGTAATAATCAGTATGAATGGAGTGAAGGAGAAATAGACCTGTAGGGACTTGTTGACCAATTGAATCAACAAATAAAGACAGAATTTAAGAATGATGCAAAGGTTGCTAGATATTTTCAGGTCGATTATCTTAAATTGCCAGAGCCTAGAGCACTGATTTTTTTTTTTAAATTAATGGTTTCAGGGTATATTGATGTATCTTAAGCCTTGCACATGTGTGCCACCAAAATTAAATCAACACATAATTTTCCTCTTGTTCTATTGTAATGTTCTATGAATTCTATTTCAGAATAAAATTTTTTTCCAGGTTCTTTATTTCCATAAAATATAGTGCTCCTTCCCACTATTTCACACAATTCCATTTTCTGGAATGATTTAGTATATCCCTACAAGTGACAAATCTTATGGGATAAAGGCCATTAATCTTAATACCACCTTTTATCTGAGTGGAAACTCCTTTCATTTAGTGATAGTCAGTTTTTGTGCTTCAGACCTCCGCATGCTAAAATGGTTCTCTAAAGACATTTTAATTAAAATATGTCAAGAAAAAGGCAAAGCAAACCCTTAAAAATAAAGCCCCATGATTTGGTTTAGAACTTTACCCTTCCATCAGAGTTGAGGTCTGCAGGAAGTGTTGATGACCTGGTGTCTGTAATTAAAGAAAGGGTGCTTACAAGAACCTATTCATATGCTTTATGATATCCCTCAGGATCATTTAACTGACTAATTTGGACAGCCTAGACAACAAATTGAAGGCCCGGACTCTTCTCCTTTTATAACTCTGTACACATAATCCCAAATTGATTTGTCTCTAATACATGAGAACCAAATGAAAAATTAATTAGATTGACTACAACCCTGAAGTGAGCACTTTAGTGCTGTTTTGCTTTGGCTATTTGATCCTCTTTCTTTTGATTTATCAATAAAGTAGCCCATGTGAAAAAATCATAGAAGAAAGGTAAGATCAAGCATCAGAAAAATCTAGACAAACTGTAAAACTGAGCAGTCTCTGCAAAGTGGAGGATTTAGAGTAGGTCTCTAGGTACTAACTGTACTATAAACAATATATTCAGATGAAATCAATTTTCCCCATTTCTTAAGCTTAGGAGTTTTTTTTCTTGCATATTCTTTTTTATCATTGTAATGGAAACAATTCCTGTTAATATGTTTCTCTCTCCATTTCATCTTTAGCTACTCATTTAATAGCTACTCATCTGTAGTTATTCATTTAAAAACTGTCTTAGAAATAACTGTAATCATAGAAAAGGGTGAAGGGTTCATGTAATGTAACCCCAGAACTTTTATGGGTAAAGATGCTAAGAGCCAGGCCGGGGACATAGCTCAGCAGCAGAGCGCGTATCCTACATGTGTGAGAAAGTGGGTTCAATCCTTAGCACCACATAAAAATAAACAAATAAAATAAAGACATGCTGTCCATCTAAAACTTCAACAAATTAAAAAAAATACTAAGAGACTTGGAAGCTCATGGCAGTACAGGGGAATCAACACTAGTTTTCCTTCACGCCCCCATTCCTGTACTCCATAGGTCTACTTATAATTTAATAACCACCATTAGCCCAGTATGTTGACAGCAGAAGGGTAAGTTTTTGTTGAACTAAAATACCATCTGGAGTGATTGATACAATTTATTTAAAAATATCTCAGTCAATATCAAAGTTGATGATGAATAAAATTATAATATACTTACTGCTAGTGCTGAAAATTAGGTCTATAGAATAAAAATGTATATATATATATATATATATATATATATATATATATATCAAATATAAAACAAATACAAAGAATATTTTATTTATAGTACATCAAATATATAGCAAACATTTACTTGACTAGTGAGCATTATAATTTTCATTAAATCTTTTTATATTTGAGACCCCAAAGAGTTATACATCACTTTTGGTAACATTGCATGGGTTGAAACTTAAGAACATACTTAATGACCAGGAAAAAGAGATGAGCAGGGAATAGATAGACCAACAGTCCTTGCTAAAGTTGTTTTCCCTGAGGTACTTAGAACCAACACAGGGAGAGAAAAGTTTAAGTTCCAACATAGTGGGAACAGTGCTGCAATTATTCACTCTTTGTGGAAACTAGATATCATGCTCAAATTTGTTGCTCTTAGAGTTGAATAAGTGATTCTTTATCATGGTGTGGGGAAAAAAAAATCAAGAACTACCTAATAGTGCATCATTCTTAAAGCTAGTATCACCTACAGAGTTAAAATGAAAACAGGGAGAGTGGAATAAGATGAATGAGCAATTGTCAGTACTTGCAGAAAAACCTGTAGAAAGGGTCCCTTACTAGAGTATGATCTTGATGAACAGCTAACCGACTTACGACAACATGGCACAGAGGGATGTGGGGAAATGTTTTTACTTTGACTTCAATCTAATCCATCCTCCAGATCTCCTGCCTATGCCTCAGAGCTGAACCCAACCACAGCAAGAGGGAAAGAGTCCATTTATGAAGTTTGGTGATCCCTCAGCATAGAACAGATAAAGAAGGGCAAACGGTGGCTTTAGATAGAAGCACACAAAAGTTATAAAACAGAAATATACAGAGTTCTATAAGATTACAGAGAAAAATATCCACATTGTATTGTGAATTTGAAAAATATTTCCTTCTTCTAGATATTTCTATGAAATATTGTCTTATTTCAACCAAGAAATAATTTATACCAATATTGTAATTAATTCTAAAAATCTTATTCATAATTCATTCATTCATTAAGTCAATATGTACTCTGTATTTACTTTCTGTCACAATCAGTCTTAGGCATTGAGTTTTACAGTAGCAGTAAAACAAATATATATATCTATAAAGTCTGAACTCTATAATGTAGGCAAATAAATATCTATAATTGGTTGGGAAAGTTGTATTTAATAATTTCCCTCTGTGGGTTGGAAGGAATATTTAGAAATGTGGTGAGCTGAGTATTTTATCTATTTAGTAGCTAAGAAGAAAAAGTGGTTTTGAAAATTTATTATGGAGATGATGTGTCCATTTAAGCACAGGTTTTTGGTTTCATTGAAGGAGTTACACAATTATTCCTCTTTGCAGCAACAGAGGAGGTGCTAAGTACTCTATGTGGGGAGGACAGCCATTACTAGCGTGGGAACTCTAAAATCTCAGAAATGTATAATGAGGATATTGAAGTGTTTTATCCTGGGAAGTATAATTTAAATTTCTTTTGGTATCTTTCCTGTGATTTACAAGCACTATCAGAAACCACTTGTATAACTGAATGCAATGGGTTCCTTCCTTAGTGAATGCAAAGCCTATAAACACAATCAGGAGATAAAAGAGTGACATTGATGATAGGTTTATTACTTGCAGTCCAGGGGATTTTCCCAAAGCAGTTTCTCTGAGAAAAGAAAGCAAGAGGCTTTTAATGGAGAGAATCTTGCTTATTCATGCAAAACAGTCTCATTGTCACATGTAGAGGTGGGCACACTATGGAGCATGTTCAGTTCCATGTCATGCCTCTTCATACATTGCCTGTTCAAAAAATGGTAAGAATGGAAAGTCCCACACAGAGAATTTAGTATTATAATGGGCAAATTCACTTCTAGGTCACCTAACAGAGTAGGGCAGAATGGTTTAAAAGTTTATCTGGTACAGAATTATCTTCTAGTTCACCCTGAAATTGTCTCTGGTAGACCTTGTCTGAAAAAAATAGAACAACTTTAAAGGCACAGTTACAGTCATCTGAAGGGACCACAAACTTTCCTGCAAGCTTAGATGATTGTCGGTGAAAATGAGGTCCAGTGGCTAACACATGTATATATATACATGTATGTGTATGCACATGCACACACACAAACACATGCACACTTGGTATTTCCTATGTACTATGATGGAGGAAGAACATGGTCTTTATTAGCTGGCTTGAGACACAGTCAGATGAGGAAGTAACCACAGTGACAAGAGAAGTTTGGGTTCTCCAAGAGACCATAGTTAGAGCCCAAATGAAATTCAGGGGCAGCTTCTCTATGGAAGTTGGCATGTGAGAGAGGAATTATGTTTTGGATGTGTGATGGAATTTCAGTCAAGCATGCTATATACAAAAATTCAGAGTAAGAACAGGATGTGATGGGAGAATTATAATATGTCAGAATGATCTAAGTTATATATACAAATTTAACAGAATTTCCCAAATAGTATTCATTAAAGTAAACTTCACATAGGATTTTTAATTACTGAATTATAATGGTATAATATTTTGGTGTAGGAAAATCTGATACATGATCAATAATTGCAGCTTCTTAAAACAATGGATTGTTTATTTGATGAAAACTAATGTATTCTTTCTTCTTTTCTGCCTTTCTTTTGTGATATGACACTTGTTATATGTTAGCAACTTGGCTAGATAGCAAGGATACACAATGGAAACCATAACACATGGTATGTACTAAGGTAGGTTCATGGAGCTTCCATGAAGAGGGACCTATTTTACTTGAGTGAGAATAGATGCTTATAGTAAGTTGCCTGGACATAGCGACACCTAATGTAAACCAAACATGATTATTATGTGTCAGGAAGAGAAGGAGGGTAACAGCATATTCTAATGCAGGTATAGACAACTGAGTATAAAGATACAGAGGTGTGTATTAGCATGGTGCATTTAGAGAACTGTCAGCAGTTTGGATTGCTTTATTATAAAGTGGGAACGGAGTGTGATGAGAAGGTTTCAAAAGTACCTTATATGCAAGGTTTGGATTTAGCTCATAAATCAAAGCAGTTGGACCAATTTAAGTGTGATTTATAATGACCTAATAATATGTTCTATGAAAAGAGCTTTGTATATATTGCATCATTTCATTAGTTTTATGAATTAGATATTATTGTTTTTTTTTTATTTGTATATATATCAATGGAAAATATGTAAGGGAGAGAGGTACTAAAGATAGTCCTAGAGCCATACCATCTAATTCAAGAAGCAGCCTGCTTAACCACAATTCTGTCCTGATCCATCTGGACTTAAATATTTTGAGGATTATCCTGTGGCAGTGTGATTAATGCACAAATGTAGGAAAAGTAAAAATAAAAGCTGAAGTTTATTATAATAATCAATATGAAAAATGTTTATGTTACCTAAGACGGTTGCTGTTGAGATAGAAAAGTGTGGAAAGATTTTAAATGTTTTGGTGAAGCAAAAATTAATAATTAATGAATTAATATCCGATTGGATGTGAGATTTAAAAAAAAAGACAAAAGTTGAAGAGTGTTTCTATTTTTCTGAATTTGGTAACTGAATGAAGGATGATAGTCTGCCTATCATGGAATTTAGTAAACAGAGAAGACTGGGGTTTTGCCATTACAAGGAAGATGGGTAACACCTGACCTGTCAATATAGAGATATATATATGGACTTCCCAAGTGTGGGAGTTTTTTTAGGACAATGGACATAAATGGAGTTGGAGAGTTTAGAGAAGTAGAACTAGATAGAATTTACTATTATTGGGGGTCCTAAATGTGAACTTCATCTTGTGATTCTTGAATTTAAAAGAGAAAATGGAGGCTCATTGTTCTTTGGATGAAGACCCCGTCCCTTAATATGTTTTGTAGGATCCTGCTGTGATCTGTCCTCTACTCATGCCTTCTGTCTACACATTCTCTATTCACTCTAAGCAGAAATTTTACTCCTGTGTTAGTCAGCTTTGT